>NC_064644.1:409022472-409325502 GCF_023864345.2 Schistocerca serialis cubense | reverse complement strand
GTGGAATGCACCTAGCAGGTCTCTGGGCGAATAAACCATGTCTGCTCAGTCGTCTGTAGACTGTGTGTCTGGAAACAACTGTTCCAGTGGCTGCGGTAAGGCCCAGAGCAAGGCTACCTGCAGTACTCCGTGGCCCTCTGCGGGCACTAATGGTGAGATATGGGCCTCTTGTGGTGTTGAACACTGTGGACGTCCCGTACTGTAGCGCCTGGACACGTTTCCTGCCTGCTGGAATCGTTGCCAGAATCTTGAGATCACACTTTATGGCACACGGAGGGCCCGTGCTACGACCTGCTGTGTTTGACCAGCCTCGAGTCGCCCTAGTATTCTACACCTCATAACGTCATCAATATGTGTTCATTGAGCCATTTCAACACACAGTCACCATCAGCACGTCTGAAAACGTCTGTACACTTACTCACTGCACTGTACTCTGACATGAACCAACACACCTCTGCGTATGTGGACTGCTACCAGGGCCACCGAGCGATGACCGCAGGTCAAATGCACCGCATGGTCATACCCCGAGATGATTTAAACCCGCAAATCGCCCACCAGAGAGTTGTTTCACCATATATCAGCATTATCCTTAATTTATGAGCATGAGTGTAGTTAGAGATGCCAGCATAATGCCATTACGAAGGGGATAAGCGCGGATTTGTAGGCACCTGATTTGAAGTGTGTGATTTCGGAGTTCGTGATGGGGATCAGGCAGAGGGCGTCAGTCCGTAGTGCCAGGAATAGACTTCTACAGTTATGAAATTATTATGACTTTTATTTGCCTTGGGCTTCTCGAAAATTACACCTAGTTCTGTATCCTTGAGAACACTATCCAGCCTGTAGGCGAGTAGCAACTGGAGTTTTGCAAGCAGTCCACTCTAATGTCACTGCAACTGCAGTTCTGGCTGAATTACTTCTCATTAGGAAAGATTCGTCATAATACGAGAGTGATTTAGTTTTTGCAGTGAAATACTTAGCTTTTTACCGTCGAATCTCCTTGCCTGGATTTCGAAATGGTTCAAATGGCTCTGAGCACTATGGAACTTAACATCTGAGGTCACCAGTTCCCTAGAACTTAGAACTACTTAAACCTAACTAACCATAGGACATCACACACATCCATGTCCGAGGCAGGATTCGATCCTGCGACCGTAACAGTCGCGCGGTTCCGGACTGAAGCGCCTAGAACCGCTCGGCCACGGCGGCCGGCTGCCTGGATTTCGGACGTGATGCAAACTTGGATGTTAAAATGACATTTTTCAACACATTGATGAATCCTTTTAACAGAAGATGTATTTTTCGTAAGCATCTACAATGATGTTATAACAAAACAGCAAATGTTACAGACTTTGCATCATTACACTGGCCAAACTGCGACTGACTTCAAGTACTTCGCACCGCTCAATATATACCCTATCCTGAAAATGCGTGTTATTTGGCCTATTGTCAAAAACAATTACATTCACTGATTTGTAATGAAAAGTTAATGATTTACAACAAACTGTTAGCATGGTTTTAAAGACAATAAGTGACGATTAATTCTGAACACATTTCTAAATATTGCTCTTTTGACTTTTTCGTGGAAATTTGGTTATGAAGTTTAATAACAATACGTACGGTAAAATCATTAATTACATCTTGATTTCACGTTGGATATTATTCCTAACATTAGCTCGGGAGCTTGAGGATATAACGCTCCAATTGGACAGAATTTGGGACGACATTCTACAAGAGGACGTCGTACAACTCTGCCAATCAATTCCACGCCAAATAACTACTTGTATAAGAGCCAGATGTGGACCAACGCGTTATCGAGCTGCTCAATATGCGCAGCTCTTTCGTTTGAATAAATCAATCAATTTTTTTGAAATGTAATCACTTGTTTGTTGTGCTTTTACATACATCTAGCGATTTCCCTCCATTTCGTGTGATTCCTTTTTTTTTCATTAGAGTGTATTTACCTCCAACAGTTCATCTCAGTTCTCCAAATTCCACTTTCTAGGTACTGGTCGAGTTCTCAACTGTTTCTTGTAGTTTTTCTGTGTGTTTTTCTTGTCCTACAGCCAGACGTTAGTCTGAAAGCAATTCAAGATAGTGGGTTGATTACGTTTCGATTATTTTGATTTGACAGACAATATCTATTGACTTATTTGACATTTGTTGTCTGTTTCTGACCTGGAGTTTCCCACCCGTCCTCTTCATTATGTTACTTATTCTGGTCATTGAAACATTTGCAGTAAGTAACCAAGTCTGATGTTTCCACTGTTAGGGGACAGAAAACCGGCAGGTGAGGATGCTTTTATTTCTAATAGGGAAGCAATGACACACAGCCAGAATGCTGTGTGTACTGAAGTGCCACTTCTAGGACGCGGACGTGCCCTGGTCCCCCATCGAATCTGCCCAGTGGATTAACGACGAGGATCACTGACACCTCTAGTAAAGTTGGCTATAGGATGGATGTGGTTTTTACGAGGCTCCCCACATTGCAGTAGGTTAGTACTGGACTGATGCTCAAATCTCCCATAGGTTACACGACTCGCAACCTTTTGGACAACTTTCTCTCACTTTCACGTGAATTACACTGAGGTGACAAAATTGATCGGATAGCCGCGCGGGATTAGCCGAGCAGTCTCGGGCGCTGCAGTCATAGACTGTGCAGCTGCTCCCGGCGTAGGTTCGAGTCCTCCCTCGGGTATGGGTGTGTGTGTTTGTCCTTAGGATAATTTAGGTTAAGTAGTTTGTAAGCTTAGGGACTGATGACCTTAGCAGTTAAGTCCCATAAGATAAAAAAATAAATAAAAAAATTGATCGGATAACCGTATGCACATATACAGATAGCCGTAGTATCGCGTAGATAATGTATAAAAGGGCAGGGCATTGACGTAGCTTCCATATGTACTCAAGGTGGTTCAGGTGAAAAGTTGCCCGACGTGATTATGGCCACAGGACTGGAATTAACGGACCCTAAACGTGGAATGGTAGTTGGTGCTAGACGCATGGACGTTCCATTTCGGAAATTGTTAGGGAATTCAATATTCCGAGATCCACAGTGTCAAGGTATGCCGAGAATAACTACTTTCAATCATTAGCTCTCACGACGGATAACACAGTGGCGGACGGCCTTCACTTAACGACCGAGAACAGCGGGGTTTACATAGAGAGTGAACCGAGCGAGGTGGCGCAGTGGTTAGCACACTGGACTCGCATTCGGGAGGACGACGGTTCAATCCCGTCTCCAGCCATCCTGATTTAGGTTTTCCGTGATTTCCCTAAATCGTTTCAGGCAAATGCCGGGATGGTTCCTTTGAAAGGGCACGGCCGATTTCCTTCCCAATCCTTCCCTAACCCGAGCTTGCGCTCCGTCTCTAATGACCTCGTTGTCGACGGGACGTTAAACACTAACCACCACCACCACCACATAGAGTGTCAGTGCTAACAGACAAGCAGCAATGAGTTCAATAACTGCAGAAATCAATGTGGGACGTGCGATGGACGTATCCCTTAGGACAGTGCGGCGAAATTTGGCGTTAATGGGCTATAGCAGCAGCAGACGACCGACGCTAGTGCCTTTGCTAACAGCACGACATTGTCTGCAGCGCCTCTCCTAGGCTCTTGACCGTATCGGATGGGCCCTAGACGACAGGGAAACTGTGGCCTGATCGGATGAGTCCTGGTTTCAATTGGCAAATGCTGATGGTAGGATTCGAGTGTGGCACAGACCCTACGAAGCACGGACTCAAGCTGTCTACAAGGCACAGTGCAAGCTGGTATGGCTCCGTAATGGTGTGAGCTATGTTTACAAGGCTTGGAGTGGGTCCTCTGGTCCAACTGAACCGAACATTGACTGGAAATGGTTATGTTTGGCTACTTGGAGACCATTCATGAACTTCATGGTTGCAAACAACGATGAAATTTTTGTGGATAACAACGTGTCGTGACACCTAGCCACAGTTGTTTGTGATAGGTTTGAAGAACACTCTGGACAGTTCGAGCGAATGACTTAGCTATCTAGATCAGGAGACATGATTCCCACAGAACATTTATGGGACATGATGTAGAGTTCTGTTCGTGCCCAAAAAGCTACACTGGAAACAAATTCGCAATATGGACCCTATAGTGGCAACATGGCTCAATATTTCTGCAGGGGATTTCCAACGATTTCCTGAGTCCATGCCACGTGGCGTTGCTGCACGACGCTTAGTAAAAGGAGGTCCGACACGAAATTAGGAGGTATTTCATGACTTTTGTCACCTCGTTATACACTACATGCAGGCAGTTGGGCATATACGTTCTGTTCCAAGGAGATGAGGGGTTGAAGGTAAAGAGGTGGCGATAGTAACGATAGCTGAACATCCCTTAAACTAACCACGGCTTACTCGTTTATAACCATGCATACCTCGGTGTGCAATACACGCAGGCAGTTGGGCATATATGTTCAGTTCCAAGGAGATGAGGGGTTGAAGATAAAGAGGTGCCGATAGTAACGATAACCGGACATCCCTTAAACTAAGCACGGCTTATCCTGGACCGACTCGGTGCAAAGCGGCGAGAAAAAGAAAAAGAATAGTGAAATAGTGATAGGCAGTACAGGCGCCTTCTTTCATTAATCAAGTAATTGACGACACCCACATATGACAGGATCTACATTAGGCTAGCCTGGCTGCGCGCTGAAAGTGACGGTGCAGTATACTGTAAATATCCTCTGGGCGTCCGTATTTCTGTTTCCCGCCGGTAGTAAAGCGGCCGCAAATAAATGCGCCGCGAGATCCCTCCGGCCCCCGCGCCGCAGCGCGAAACAAAATTATTAATTTTAAATTGGCCGTCCGGCTAGGGAGCGGCCAATTAGGCGCGTATTTCAGCGTCCCGGCAGAAGCAGATGGCGAAAGGGCGGTGGCGGCTGACCGTCCCTGGAAGCCGGCCATCGCAGCGCCGCGGTCTCTGATTTACGCGGCGGCCAGAGCGGACGTCCGCCGCGAGCGCGCCGGGCGCCGGGGAATCGGAAAATTACGTAATCAAAATATAAACGCGCGCACACCTGCCTGATTTACAGCCAATTTTTGCTAATTTAGCGCCGCGCCCAGGGAGCAGAAAAAGGCCAGGCCGCGGCGCGCGTGTGTGTCTGCCCGCGGCCCGTGTTAACGCGGTTAGCGCAGCCGCGCCGGAGAATGCTCTGGTTTGAGGTCTCCTCCCGCACGCCCCAGTGCTACAGCTCATCCAGACGCCAAGCCTAGTCGGCCGCTGTTAACTGTTTTGGTCATGGACCCCAGAGTTCTGTGATGGAGTACTTGACGTTCGGTCTTTGCCGATAAAAGAGATCCACTGTTTCTTTGTTTATTATTCAGCTTCGGCCTAAAGTGGACCACAAAAAACAACTTAAGATGGGAAATGGAAAAGATTCGTCAGGGGAATCTTCCCGCACGGTCCATTGGTCGTGCTGTCCCCAACCGCCCAACATTAAATTCTTCGGTCATCCACTGCAACGCAGTGCAACTGAGTATTTGGTGTTCAGTTTTCGGCGAAAAACAAAATTCAACTGTTTCCTTGTTTATTATTTGACTCTGGTCTAAAGTGGATCACAGGAAACAACTTAAGACTGCAAATGCATAAGGTTCGAAGTGCCAAATCTCATCTTTGTTGGGGGAATCCTCCCGCACGCCCCGCAGGTCTTGATGCCGTCACGACCAGACTCCAAGCCTAGTCGGCCGCCGTTAACTGTTTTGGTCATGGACCCCAGAGTACTATGATGGAATACTTGGCGTTCGGTCTTTGCCGATAAAAGAGATCAACTGTTTCTTTGTTTATTATTCTACTTCTGCCTAAAGAGGACCACAGAAAACAACTTAAGATTGGAAATGGAAAAGATTGCCAAATCTCATCTTTGTCAGGGGAATCCTCCCGCACGCTCCATTGGTCGTGCTGTCCCCGCGTCCAGATGGCCAAGCCCAGCCGCCCGACGTTAAGTGCTTTGGTCATCGGCTGCAACGTAGTGTAACGGAGTACTTGGTGTTCAGTCTTTGGCGACAAAAAAATTGAAGTTTCCTTGTTTATTATTTGACTCTGGTCTAAAGTGGATCACAGGAAACAACCCAACACTGCAGATGGATGAGGTTCGAAATGCCAAATCTCATCTTTGTCGGGGGAAACCTCCCACACGCCCCAGAGGTCTTGCTGCCATCACGTTCAGACGCCAAGCCTAGCCGCCCTATGTTAACTGCTTTCGTCATCGACGTGGACGCCGCCAGCCCCGGCCAGACACGCGCCACGGAGACTTCCTCGCTGCTCCACGCCAACCGACCAACTGCCCAGCCCCGGAAACAGTGAAAGGACCAAGTATACGTCGGCCGATGAGACGACCAACCGAACGGCCAACCAACGGGCGTCCCGCACCAATCTCCCTCCGTCGGACTGTTCATGTGTGTCGCCGGCGGTCGGCGAGCACTGGCTGTCTGCACCTCACCGGCGCTCCGTCCCCGACTTAACTGCTGGCTGGCTCTCCTATTATGACTTCCTCACTGTGAGGAGGTTCGAGTGGAAGTTTGTGGCCTGTTGGCCTTTACTCCCCTGGGAATCTTGTAGAGTCTTCTTTCTGTACGTGTGGTTATATCTGGACTGGCAAGGAGTGCCGGTGACCTATTTCTTGGGCTTGTCGATACGACTATTTTTCTTCTTCTTCTTCTTTCTTGTTGCTGAGGGCTCTCCCTCGGTTGGGATACTGGGCATAGTGTATCCTGCTTTGTCATATTCTCCGTTGATCAGAGCGAAGATGAGGTAGCGCATTTGCCGCTCTGTGAAGATAGGGTAGAAATTAATCAGATTGAAATCCTCCCTAGAAAGACCAACAAGGCCTTCTGGATACTCAATTGGGCGATGTGGGGGTGGAGGTTTAGGATGGTTAGGTGGAACGAAAGGATAAGGGTTGTCGTGGTGGGGGTAAGTACCATCGCGAAGCGAGTCAGCGATCTTCTTCGTTACAGCGCTTGCGCTGTACATGTCTGGAAGCGGGAGGAATGGGACTTCTTCCCACTCTTCTTCTTGCGCTGCTGTTTCGGTGTCCTCCTTGTGCTGTGTCGCCTCCCCTTCGGCAGGCTCGTTTGTCTGCGTGGCCACCGTCACGAACTCCTTCTCACGTGGAGGAGTCGTCTGCGTGGCCGTGTCTTCTGTTGTGGCGGAAACTTCTTTGGCTGAGCGAAGCTCCTGCGTCAGCACAGCAATCTGACGCCGAGCATCGCCCAGTTCCGCCAGCATGGCTGCCCTCTCTTCCGCCATGGCGGTTTTGAAGGCGGACATGGTTTCTTGTACGGCATCGTTGAGGCGCCTGGTGACGACGTCTTCCGTACAAGTGACCACCTCTTCGTGTGTGGTGGTCACTTGCTTCTGCGTCTTCTTCTCCGGCCCGCGCCAGTCTCTTCTGTAGGCGCAGGAACGGGCGTTGGCCGCATGTGCGCCGCCGCAGTTGGCGCAGGTACAGGGGGCGTCCTTCTGCTTTTTGCAGTCGCGTGTGTCATGTGCTTGCGCACACTTCAAGCACGCAACTGCTCCACTGCAGTGCTTGGCGACGTGGCCAAGCTTTTGGTAGCGACAGCACTGCGCTGCAGTCTTCCTCTTCTTCTTGCCGGATGTCCCTGCTAGCGTGAGCAGCAACTCCGCCAAGGCAGCAGCTTTGCGTCCCCCTCCGCGTCCCGACATCTCCAGTAGCAACAGCGACAATCAGCTATGCGTCACTCACCGCAGCGTGAGCGGGAATGACTTAACTGCTGCTGCATCCCGACTGTACTGGTGGTCCGTCCCGAACTGACTGCGAGACACACGACGACCCGGAAACGCTATCGGTCGCTCCAGAGATGGTACGACAGTGCACTTATCAATATACGCTGCTGCTGTTGCTCACGGGCAAGTAAGGCAGGAAGTTAGTGACGGCAGTAAATGGAATAAGAAAACGAGGCGGCAGTACCGTAATAGAAGATGACAAACAATAAATGGAATAAACGCGAGCCGTGCTCGGCTCATGTACGTCTGTTGATTTCCACCACCTTGGGAGCAGCCTTGTGCAGAGTCAATCAGTTTTAGTAAGTTTGCTTCGCGACAGTATACTCATGGCTGCTTCGGTAATTTATTTTACGCGATCACGCTCCTTGCACCACGAGCAGCCGCTACAGCGAATTCACCAGTGCTGACGAGGTAAGCTTTGTCGCGCTGTCCCCGTCTGTGCGTTCGTATCTGTAACTCCTCACGGCTAATTGCTTCCTATTTCGAAAAAATAAAAAAAAAACACGCACAACGAAGAAATTGTCCGAATGGAACGGCAGTCGGTAGAAGTGATGTACATGCACCACAATCAAGTGATTACAATTTCAGAAAAATTGGTTGATTTATTTAGGGGAAAGAGCTGCACAAATTCGGCAACTCAATAACGTGTTGGTCCGCCTTTGGCCCTTGTTTGGCTTGACATTGATTGATAGTGTTGCAGGATGTCCTCCTGAAGGATATCGTGCCAAATTCTGTCCAACTGGCGCGTTAGATCGTCAAAATCCGGAGGTGGTTGGAGAGCCCTAACCACAATCCTCCATACATTCTCAGCTGGGAAGAGATCTAGCGATCTTGCTGTCCAAGGCAGGCTTCAGCAGGCACAAAGACAAGCAGTAGAAACGCTCGCCCTGGGTGGGCTCTATCTTGCTGAGACGTAAGCCCAGGATGGCTTGCCATGAAGGGCAACAAGACAGGCCATAGAATGATAATTACTTTAGAGAGAGCCGCTTCAGTTGTACCAAAATTTATTCAAACCAAGACCGGTTTCGAGATTTTAAAATTCCATCTTTAAGTGCATGAAATTACTCTATTCGGTTAACACCTAACATGCTATCGGGACAGTCAGTGGTTGGCATTCCTACCGCGCGGATGCGCGGAGCCGGGCAGTTTCCGCCAACATGAAATGACTGGAGCTCTCGCACAGACTGGCCCGACCGCATATCATTTGTTATCAAATGCAAAAATTTCATACAGCTAAAGATGGATTTTAAAATCCCCATGGTTTGAATAAATATTAATACAACTGAAGTGGATCTCTCTAACAAGTTTGTTCGTGTGGCCATCCTCCGCAGCAGGCATATAAATACTTGTTTTTTAGCTAGCCGGAGTGCCCGAGCTGTTCTAGGCGCTATAGACTGGAACCGCGCGACCGCTACGGTCGCAGGTTCGAATCCTGCCTCGGGCATGGATGTGTGTGGTGTCCTTAGGTTAGTTAGGTTTAAGTAGTTCTAAGTTCTAGGGGACTGATGACCTCAGAAGTTAAGTCCCATAGTGCTCAGAGCCATTTGAACCATTTTGAACTTGTTTTGTAAATAAAACTGCCTTTTCCTGCTGCTAGTTACTTTATTTGTCCCATACTAGTTTCGCCTTCTCCTCTTCTAAGGCATCATCAGTGGAATCTATAACGATACAGTTTTGTTAGTTTGTGGCCAAGGAGACGTAGCAGTGTTAAATATGGCGGACCTAAGATCGGCCATAAAGGGAAACATTTATGAAAACTATTTAATTCTGTAGTAATGCAGGGAATCAAGACAAAGTAATTTTAATCTGCCATACTCCACAAATTTTCATGGTGATCCCAATGAAACTTGACTATTGATCATTTATCTATAATACTTAGGATTTACTGTTAAAGTGAAATTAACAAATTTTGTAACAAAGACCTGAATGCTAAAATCTGAACGCTTTGGTCGATCCTGACGATCGGCATTTCATATAGAAGCGCATCATTAAAATGACAAATGCTGTAAATATCAACTCTGTAACTTTATTTGCTTAAAAGATACAGTAATTTTAAATTATCAGTATTTACAATTAAGCATCAGATCATCATTTACTCCACACAAAACACATTGAACGGTGACAGCAAGACACCTTATTGAATCATTAGATAATAGAATATTTGTTGTAAAATTTAGTGCATAACAATCACTTTTGTTCTTTATTTATTTATCAGAAAGCACATTGGCGCAAGGCCACTGACCGTGACATTCGAAGTTGGCTAATGGCTCTGAGCACTAAGGGACTTAACTTCTAAGGTCAGCAATCCCCTAGAACTTAAAACTACTGAAACCTAACCAACCTAAGGACATCACACACATCCATGCCCAAGGCAGGATTCGAACCTGCGACCGTAGCAGTCGCACGGTTCCAGATTGTAGCGCCTAGAACCGCTCGGCCATTCAAAGTTAAGAAGGAAATTGTATTGGTTTTATGTAAAAGAAATTAACGTTTATTATGTAATGGATATTATTGTTACTTTATTTAGAACGTGAAAGTGGTGGATCTCTGATCATTTAAATATGTTAAAATGTAAAATAATGCAGAATAAGCTGTAGCCAACCAGATGGACGGCTTCAGGAAAGGGAACTGCGCTAGTCAGTTGAGCGAAGATGTTCGGCGCGCGGGAAACGCGGTCGGAGACGGGCAGAGGGCAGTGCTGGTCGACACACCAAAGGGGACAGTTCGGATGGAGACGCGGAAAAGGACAGTCGGTCTTTAGGCAGCTAGGAACTGAAACGAGTTAGAAAATTTCGCGTTGTCTGGTATCGCGGGACTTAGTCTCTGAGCGGTGAGCAGCCACACGCTCGGTGTGAACTCTTAACTTTTCGTGTGGAGTATCGGACATGGTTTCGCGGTGAGATTGTGAATGATCGAATGTGTCATATGGATATGCGCCCTAGTGTAACAGTAACCCTAAACACGACCACTTCCGCTATTTGCTTTCTGAATAAACATTCTAACCAAATCGCAACTGTGTGGCCTACATCATTTACGGGTCGTTAATTTAATTCCCGATATTATTATTATTATTGTTATTATATATTATGTTAACTTTGTATTTCGCAAACTTGCCATCAGCCAGACAACTTAACCAAAGGGTCACAAGTGCCTAATTTAGGGCTTGTAACGCGACACGTGCGGTTCAGCCCCTAGACGAGTTTCAGCCGTCCGCAGCTCGTGGTCGTGCGGTAGCGTTCTCGCTTCCCACGCCCGGGTTCCCGGGTTCGATTCCCGACGGGGTCAGGGATTTTCTCTGCCTCGTGATGACTGGGTGTTGTGTGCTGTCCTTAGGTTAGTTAGGTTTAAGTAGTTCTAAGTTCTAGGGGACTGATGACCATAGCTGTTAAGTTCCATAGTGCTCAGAGCCATTTGAGTTTAAGCCAAGACATTTCGACGAAGGGAGACCGAATATCTTTGGGATGTTAGCTCGCAAACTGCTCACTGAGAATCGCCTCACTTTACTTGAGCATTGCTTCAGAGTTCTCAAATCAAATGCTCCAAAGCTTTGCCTTTAGCTACTGGTACAAAAAAAAAAAAAAGGTCACAGGGCGCAAGTTAGGCGCTATAAGACGGACGCGCCACACAGGTAATGTTGAACTCAGCGAGCAACTGCATGACTAAACTTGCTACGTGATGCTGTGCATTGTCATGATGAAGTCTCCATCCAGTCTGAGAAAGTTTTGGTTGTTTCCTAGCCATGTGCTTCCTGGAGCCTAAAGAGAAGATGGAAGTAGAAACGTAAATTGTCCCGACCTCTGCCTTCCGACCGATGGAGATCGCATCAGATGATTGTCACCCGCACTCTGACACAGAACAACATGTCCGGAAACAACGGTCCCCTCGAAAACGCAAGAAACGGCGCCATACGCCATCCGATGATTGCCTGCTTCGGATGTGTGACCCGGACGAACATCCGGCGTCTGACGACACTCAGGACTCTACCACCACAACTCACCCTTCCCATGACGATGCTACGGCAGATACAATTTCTGAGCCTCGGTCTGACAACATCACTCCTGCTACTGAACATGCGCGCAAGCGCTCTACTGACTGCACTAATCAACAGTTACCAATTGCTGCATCTGATTCTTGGGCGAATGATGTCGAGGATGAGCCACAGCACCAGGACGATGCCGAAGGCAGAGATGATCCCTCGGCTTACCCAGCACCAACCAACCACAGTGACTACGGCTGTATCGTCAGCCTCTGTGGGGCCGCCCCTGCCGCCCACACCTGGCCTCCTACACAACCCTGGCCGACCAAACATACCGTCTAGCGACGATTAACATCAACATACGTGCCCGACATAAACTAGCGATGCTACAGGATCTACTCAACGCAGCAGACATCGACACTGCGCTCCTTCAAGAGGTGTATGTGGCAGACTTCTAGGAACCCTATGGCTACAATATTTGGGTCTCACATGCGTCTGCCAATGGCAGTGGTGTGGCGATCCTCCTCCGCGAAGGTATATCCGCAGAAGACGTCGAGTATCTCCCTGACGCCAGAGGCATGGCTCTTACTATCCAAGGAGTCAAACTTATTAACATCTATGCCCCGTCAGGATCTGGTTGGCGTCGCGAACGATCCACCTTTTTCGCTCATACAATCGCGCCTCTCTTTATGGGCCGTCAGGACGCCTTGATAATCGGAGGGGACTTCAACTGTAGCCAAGCACCTAAGGATCAGTTACCACATCATCCTCCCTGCACAGAACTTACGACAATTATAAATAATCTTCAATTGGTGGACTCGTGGGAACATGTTTGTGGCGATCGGCCCGGATTTACTCACTGCACCAGCCATTCCTCCAGTCGCATCGACCGGATTTACATCTCGCGCTCCATAGCTGTGGGGACAAGAGCTGCCGAAGTTTGGCCCACAGCTTTTTCTGACCACGAGGCCTACATCTGCGCTATTACCCTCGGCCGCCAGAAGGTATGGCACAGCCGTGGTCCTTGGAAATTGAACGTCGCCCACCTAGCTTCTCACGAATGCCGCCGCCTTATAGAGAACACGTGGGACTCTTGTAGCCGCCGACGTGGCAACTACCGGTCTACACTGTCGTGGAGGTTACTCTGCGCCAAACCAGCCCTCCGGAAGACCTTGATAGGCTACGGCCGAGATGTTTCATCATGGAAGAGACATACCATGGACTTTTACTACAGCATCGTAAGGGAATGTACAACACTGCCGTACTCACCTGCACGGCAGGTGACGGTGAACCGTGCCAAGGCACAGATCATCAGATTAACACGTTGTCACCTTAAGGGTGCGATCATCAGAGCGCGCACTCAAGACAGAGTGGCCCGGGAGGAACCGTCCATGTACCACGTCATTGCAGAACGACGGCGCCGACGCAAGACACTGATCCAAGCTATCACGACGGAAGACGGACGATGCCTTGATACCCAGCGCGACATAGGAAACGCCCTTCATGCTCACTACACTAGGCTGTACTCGGAACATCGACATCCCGCAGAGGTGATCGCCGAAGTCTCTCAACTCACTTATGGCACGATCTCTCCGACAGCGGCGGTGGATGTAGCGGAAGAGGAAATCATTGAAGCAATACAGGCTGGGGCTGCTCATAAGTTCGCGGGACCTGATGGCCTTCCTCTGGAATTTTACCGGACATATCAACAATTGCTGGCACAGCGCGGACTGATATATGCCGCGATCTTAAGTCTCCCACGACGCAGATCCCTGGGGCGTTCCTAGAAGGACTGATTGTGCCCATACACAAACCACGAGGCGGATCCAGGATCAGTGACTATCGGCCCTTGACCTTACTCAACAGTGACTTGAAGATTTTCACCCGGCTTCTGGCGGCACGCCTAAAGCGATCAGTACGATGTGTTGTGTCGCAGGACCAGGCATCGTTAGATGGTGAACATAATATCCGCACTGCATTGTGCCGATATAGAGATATGATCGCGCTAGCCAAAGCTCGCCAACTGCCAGGAGTTTTGGCCTCACTCGACTTTAGCCAGGCCTTTGACAGAGTCGACCACACATTTTTGATGGAGGTACTGCGACACATGGGGTATCCGGACGTCATAGTTAATGTACTGATGCGTCTCCTACGCGGCGCGACGTTCAAGGTGTTATATAATGGCCGTCTCACGCCGCCGATACAGATCCAGCGATCTGTGCGACAAGGCTGCCCTCTTTCGGCGATATTGTACGCCCTCGTCTGGGAATCACTCCTCTGCGGCCTCCGACAACGCCTGACTGGGATGTCCCTTGGTGGACACACTTTTTGCTGCACTGCCTATGCGGATGATCTGGTACTCCTTCTTCGCAATAATGACGATGTTCGTGCAGCACTGGCGTGGGTGGCGACCTACGGCGCGGCATCGGGGACCCATCTCAATCTCCAGAAATCACACGCCCTGTCTATAGGCAGAGGCCTACCCGACGAGAGCGTCGCACCGCTACGAATGAGTGACACAATCCGCTGTCTTGGCATTGATTTCACATCTGACATGAAGCGTTCAACAGCCCTTAACTACAGGCGTTTATTGAATCAGATGAGAGCAGGAATAAGTGACCACCGTCTGAGACATCTAGACATCCTGCAACGGACGCGATATGCTAACGTCTATTTGGCGTCACGTATCCCCCATTTTGCAGAGATCCTCCCAATACCACCTACCCTGGCTCACCGCATGTTGGCGGTTTTGGGATCCTTTGTTAATACGGGCATGTTATTTAAGATTCGTTACGATTCCCTAACCCTCCCGAGGAGCAGAGGAGGTTTAGGCCTTTGTCATGTCCAGAACAGAGCGAAGGCCCTGTTCGTCAGCTGTCATCTGCAACTGTAGCGACGAAGTCCGACGTTCCTCACAAATCTCTTACTGGAAGCCTTACGACCAATCTCACTTGCACCCCCTGTGATGATATCAGACATCCCAGCACCTTTCTTCTACATTAGCCAATTCTTCCTTGAATTAAGCTACATCCGCACCGCGCTATTACCCACACGCTTGATGATGACGAGGGCGATATATGCTGCCATGCAAATGAACAGGACGTCGAATGTGACTGAAAGCAAACACCCCACTACAAAGTGGCGCGCTGTGTGGCAGGCAGTGAATGCCACCACCCTTGATACTGACGTGCAGTCTGCATGGTACGTCTGTTAATGGGAAACAGTTGTGCCAGTCCCGCCTACATCACATCCACCTCGCTGATTCACCCTTGTGTGCCACATGCCACGTGATTGACACGGATGAACATCGTTTCGAATGCGGGTCGGCAAAGGACGTTTGGTATTTGGTGCATCAAATATTGGCTCTTCTCACACGCACGACGCCCGACAGGGTAACTACCCGATCACTTCTTTTCCCCGATAAGATTTATTTCCCAAGAGCAAAAACGAACTCTGTGACGTGGATCAGCGGCCACGCTGTTCACTAACTATTCGGTAATGGCGAAAAGACAGTACCCGATTTTTGGTATTACCTCAACGAACGACACTGTGTGATCGTCAAGAACCCTAAATATAGGCAATATTTTTCTAATTTTATTTGGAGCGCATTCCATAATCCGCCTCGCAGCTGGATTATCGATGACATGAGAAGATAACCACAGCACCTCTTCCTAGTTCCTTTTTTTATGAGATTGAACAAACAACGGAAACAACACAGCAACGAGAAGACAGTCATCGAAAAATTCGCAGCGGGCTATAGTATGGAGCATCCTTTGTCGTAACTGGACGAGTTCCTGTTATTCTATTTATGTAGCCGAAGAGGAACGGCCTTCCTTTTATCCATTTGTATAAAAATAAAATAAAATAAAAATAAAAAAAGCAGAAAAACAAACCTTCCAAAATCCTTTTTCCTTTTTTTCATTTTTGTTAAAAAAGTGGCTAGGATAGCTGGCTATTAAAAAAAATGCCCATTTGTGTTACGTATGCATTTTGTTATTTTAATTAGTGAAGAAATAAAAAAAGTAAAAAAAATTTTTAAAAAAATGGCTTAGTGGTCATGGCATCTGCCTAGGAAGTAGGAGACCCGGGTTCGAATCCCGGTCTGGCAGACATTTTGAACTTTCCCCATTGATGTAAATCAATGCCGACCTTCAACTAAATATATCTCTGCCGTATGAAATTTTCATCATTTCACTGAGTTTACGTAATGTTATCTGTCAAACGTCACGAACAATCACAGCAGCTGTGTTGATGTTGACCTCAGTCACAGCCGAAACACAAGCCCCACCTTGCGTAACAAAGACAAGTCAGCCTTCTCTAAAGTTCTTGAACCAGCCACACAGTGTGGCACGAGGTAGTCTATCTTCACCGTGCGCTTGCTGCAGAGTTTTTCACAAGTTTCAGTGACTATGATTTAAACGAGCACAGAATTTTGTCGCAACGAACTCCTCCTCTCGTGTCACCTCCGCTGTTTGGTATGCCAAATGCAAAGAGCGTTTACAAAACAGGCCGTTACTACCAACCTACCGATACGATAGTGCTGCCGCATGTGGATACTATAGATAAAAACCCGCTCTTTTCGAATACTCATGGTATAGATAGGAAACTATCACGTAATCTCTGTCTTTGTTGATCAGCCCTCGTATTATCGTTGTGATCGTAATTACGTAAACAGTAGGAATCCGCGACTGGAAATATTGATTTTATTTCTTTAAGTACCTTTCCACCTTTCCTCGTATAGGACTGGACCATATAGCTGTTGAAGCTTCTCCACGTACTTTCTACGTCTCTGAAAAAACCTCAGAGATATAATTGTTCCGAGCGTAGGTTCTCTATCGTTTCGTGACACAAACATCCATAGACATTTTTTTTTTATTTTTAAAATGGACTTGTAGTCCGGGGTGATATGTTGTAATACAGCATCACCGGTCTATTGCGGTCTAACTGTGTTGGTGAGGCAGTAAATTTCCACAGGGCAGTGATCTTTTTTTTTTTTTTTTTTTTTTTTTTTTTTTTTTTTTTTTTTTTTAAATGGACTTGTAGTCCGGGGTGATATGTTACAATACAGCATCACCGGTCTATTGCGGTCTAACTGTGTTGGTGAGGCAGTAAATTTCCACAGGGCAGTGATCTTTTTTTTTTTTTTTTTTTTTTTTTTTTTTTTTTTTTTTTTTTTTTTTTTTTAAATGGACTTGTAGTCCGGGGTGATATGTTACAATACAGCATCACCGGTCTATTGCGGTCTAACTGTGTTGGTGAGGCAGTAAATTTCCACAGGGCAGTGACTCCGTCACTGCAATTCACTTTGGAGGTGTGGCGGTGGGACTTGTGGTCCCGTACCACTCTCTGACGGTGATAGTACTACATGAGTCAGGCAGAAGAATTTTGCCTAACATGGGCGGGTGAAGGTGTAGTCCCGTACGCCAGGGCGGGCAGTGATCTACTTACTTCTTTATAATCACTGAATATTTCTTTTGAAATGATTAAGGGTTATGAACTCTACACACCTGACACTCCTTTTGTGCTTTTCTCTCTCTCTATTCGTTTAGTCGGTTCCGACTCTTCGTGACCCCATGAACCAAATCACGCCACTTTTTCCTGTCTTGCACTTTCTCCCGTAGACCTTCCAGGTTGGAACACATTGCTTCTGTGATGCCATCGATCCATCTCATCCTCTGACGTCCTCTTCTTCTAGTTCCTTCAATCTTCCCCAGCATTAATGTTTTTTCCAGCGAGGCATGCCTTCGCATTGTGTGTCCAAAGTAGGTCAGCTTTTGTTTTAAGATTAGACCTTCCAGGGAGAAATCTGGTTTAATTTGCTCCAAAATTGATCTGTTGGTTCTCTTTGCACTCCATGGAACTCTAAGAAGTTTCCTCCAACACCACAATTCGAAGGAGTCAATTCTTCGCCGTTTTGTGCTTTTATATGTATTTATTTTCTTCAATACTATTAAACATAGATTACTGCCTTAATGGCGGCTTCCAACAATCTCCTCTCAATCCGACATAGAACACTTCTCTTCCAGTGTCTAACATGGAATAATTATCGCTTTGCCGTAGCTTAATACAATCTGTATATGTTTGTTATCGAGTTCGCACGGAGATGCTTAAATTCCACAGAATATTTATCTCTCGCGCAGGTATTTTACGTTTATCGTCGTATTAATAGTCTGTCGCAGTTAGGCAGTGATCTAACTGCGACAGACTATTAATACGACGATAAACGTAAAATACCTGCGCGAGAGATAAATATTCTGTGGAATTTAAGCATCTCCGTGCGAACTCGATAACAAACATATACAGATTGTATTAAGCTACGGCAAAGCGATAATTATTCCATGTTAGACACTGGAAGAGAAGTGTTCTATGTCGGATTGAGAGGAGATTGTTGGAAGCCGCCATTAAGGCAGTAATCTATGTTTAGTAGTATTGAAGAAAATAAATACATATAAAAGCACAAAAGGAGTGTCAGGTGTGTAGAGTTCATAACCCTTAATCATTTCAAAAGAAATATTCAGTGATTATAAAGACGTAAGTCGTTCGGACATGTTGTGTGGTTTGATGGTGCGATCCTGCAGTTGTACACGGTTCTGGGATTCGTCGAGAATATTTCTCCGAAGACCTAAATAATTTCACGAACTAAAGTCGGACGCCACATTCCATACACATGACACAGCATAGCACTTGGCTGTGCCGAGTCCTGATCGCACTTGACAATTTTTTTTTATAATCACCATGCAACACATTATTATGGACAGCGATAAAAAAACTAATCGCTATAAGAAGATAGAGGAATTTAAAACCGGAAATGTCACATGAAAACGCTTTTCCACTTTTTTCATTTTAACTTCATTAAATCATAAATTGTATGTTAAAATTGTATACAATTAAATAATCAACTTTAAATGCTGCGTATTAGATTTTTAATTCGAAAATTGGTGTCGAACGGAATTTTTGCGGTTTAATTAACACGAACTTTTCCCCGTTATGGCCCGCACCACAGGCGCAGCCTAGGCGCCTGTAAGATTCTGAAGACGGTCCTTCTTCACTACATAAACTATAGAAAAACCTATCGCACCACACTCATAACTTGCGCAAGTCTTGCTATCGGTAACCTCTTTCTTACCGCTCCTTAGTCTATAGGACATCGTTTTGTACATGCGCCTGCGTAGTGTAGATAAGGGTCAACCTGCTTTACTCTGCAGTTCAGTAGAGGGCACAGTGTGCCCAGTCCCAAATGGGACTCTTCTGAAAATATTTCTTTATCGGACTTCGTAGACTGAATAATTCCAAAGCGTTGGTTCGTGCTGGACCATTCACGGAATTTGTAACACGGAACCTTTAGCCATGCCAAGACGCTGATTAATTGGAACAATGGCTTGCAACATAAATGAAACACAAGATTAAATATCACTGTATTCACAAAATATTATACTAAATTAAATTACATAGACACTTACATTAATTTTAATGCTACAATTGTAGCAGGGATGTACACGAGAGCGCCTGTGCACCTCCTTCCCCCCCCCCCCCCCCCCCCTGCACCAACTGCTGTAATGGAGAACATGCTGCTGCTTCTCGCTCTTGTCCCGTCTATCAAGACGAGCGGGCTGTTCAGGAGATAAGGGTGAAGGAAAAGGTACCTTTTCCTGTTGCCCAGAAACTGTTGGCGAGCCGTAAACCAAATGTCCTTTCGTCTGGAAGCTACAGCACCGTGTTAGCCTCGCCCCATCCCACAAAAAACATGGCTACCCAAACTTTCGACTTACAGTTCAGTTCGATGTTGGCAAAGTCGCCTCGCCTTAAAGCTGACACGAAGACGGTTGCAATGCAGCCAGCGAACCGTCAATTCAAAAAGGATTATTCCTGGGAAGATTTCTTGCGTACCTCGAGTTCGCAGGCGTCTGGCTCTTCTGCAAATCGCCGGCCGCTGTGGCCGTGCGGTTCTAGGCGCTTCAGTCTGGAACCGCGTGACCGCTACGGTCGCAGGTTCGAATCCTGCCTTGGGCATGGATGTGTGTGATGTCCTTAGGTTGGTTAGGTTTAAGTAGTTCTAAGTTCTAGGGGACTGATGACCACAGATGTTAAGTCCCATAGTGCTCAGAGCCATTTGAACTTCTGCAAATCGCCAAAAGTCAAAACAATCATCCATAGGCAAACAGTCTTCCTCCTCTCCGACTTGTCGGCCCTCCTTTTCAACTGACCGACACCGAGGAAGCTCTGTTGATCCCGCTGAGTTGATGGGCGAAGATTCTCCACCTGTGGATTCCAGTGGCCGTCCTCCCTCGACGGCTCGCCCTAAGCGGCCGTCGAGGTGAGTGTTTCTTATTCATTCTCCAGTGTTCCTAAACTTTATGGCCCTTTTACTGTGGAATATCCGTGACCTTCCGTCTAACAGGGCGGACCTCCAGCTGCTCCAGCGATCGCAATGTCCGCTTGTAGTCTGTCTCCAAGAAACCAAGCTACGTCCACAAGATCATTTTGCTCTTCCCTATTTTACTTCGCTACGGATGGACTTTCCGCTTATGGGGGGGATTCCTGCTCATGGTGGGATCATGCTGCTTCTACGAGATGATGTTTGTCATTGTCCTATCCCCTTGCGCACCCACCTGCAAGCAGTTGCTGCCCTTGTTTTCCTTCCCGAATCTACCTTGTCCCTCTGCACCATTTATATCCCTTCTTCTTCTGCTGTCACTAGGGCAGACCTGGTGCAGCTTGTTGCTCAGCTTCCTCCACCCTTCCTGCTCCTCGGTGACACCAATGCTCATAATCCTCTTTGGGGCTCGCCTGTCGCCTGCCCGAGAGGTTCTCTTTTGGCGGATCTTCTTCAACATCTTAATCTTGTGTGCCTTAACACTGGCGAAGTCACGTTTCTCTCTGATTCCACACACACTTATTCCCACTTAGACCTCTCGATCTGCTTTGTCCAGCTCGCTCGACCTCTCGAGTGGTGTGCTCTTTCCGATACTTACTCGAGTGACCACTTCCCTTGTGTGACTCGCCTATACGACGTGCACTTCGTGACTTTCACCATCATCCTACATTAACGAACTGCATCCACTACAAGCAACTACATCCGCAGTGCTGTCGCACTGTCAAGGAAAGCAAGAAAGCATGCTGGGTTTCCTTCACCAGCTCGTTCAACAATTTTATTCCGTCCTCTCTCGTTTGGGGTGGCCTGTGTGGGCTTTCCGACTACCACCCACTCCCCAATCCCTGGTCTGACTATGGCTGGAAACGTCATAGTCGACCCTGTAGATGTTTCCAACGCTTTGGGCCGGTACTTTGCGGAGGTTTCAAGCTCCATCCACTACCATCCTGCCTTCCTTCCTCTTTGAATCGAGAATGCTACAATACTCCTTTTACTATGAGGGAGCTTGAGCGTGCTCTCTCCTCATCCAGGTCTTCTACTCCTGGGCCCGATACAATCCACGTCCTCATGCTGCAGAATCTTCCTCCTGCGGGAAAACGCTTTCTCCTCCACATCTAAAACCGTATTTGGACTGACGGTGTATTTCCCACGCTTTGGCGTGAAGCTACTATTGTTCCTCTACCTAAGCCTGGTAAAGATAAATCTTTTCCTTCCAGCTATCGTCCAATTTCCCGTACCAGCAGAGTTTGTAAGGTGATGGAACACATGATCAATGGTCGATTAGTGTGGTGGCTGGAGTCACACCATCTTCTCACTAATGCTCAGTGTGGGTTCCAAAACCGCCGCTCAGCGGTTGATCATCTCGTCACCCTGTCGACGTTCATCATGAATAATATTCTGCGGAAGCAAATGGCTCTGAGCACTATGGGACTCAACTGCTGAGGTCATTAGTCCCCTACAACTTAGAACTAGTTAAACCTAACTAACCTAAAGACATCACACACATCCATGCCCGAGGCAGGATTCGAACCTGCGACCGCAGTGGTCTCGCGGTTCCAGACTGCAGCGCCAGAACCGCGCGGCCACTTCGGCCGGCTTCTGCGGAAGCGTCAAACAGTGGCTGTGATCTTTGATTTCGAGAAAGCCTATGATACCTGTTGGCGGACAGGCATTCTATGTACTATGCACACATGGGGCCTTCGCGGTCGCCTTCCCACTTTCATCCGGGAATTTTTAACAGACAGAGTTTTCTCGGTATGTGTGGGTTCCTCCTTATCCCACGCCTTTTCACAGGAGAAGGGGGTGCCTCAGGGCTCCGTACTTAGTGTCGTCCTCTTCGCTATAGCCATCAACCCAATTAAAGACTGTCTTCCAGCTGGCATTTCCGGCTCTCTTTTCTTTGACGACTTTGCTATTTATTGCAGCTCCCAGCGGACGTGTCTCCTGCAACGCTGTCTTCAGCGTTGTCTGGATCGTCTCTATTCATGGAGCGTCACAAATGGTTTTCGCTTTTCTGCTACCAAATCCGTTTGCGTCAACTTCTAGCGGTACAAGGTGTTTCTTCCACTGCCCTTACGACTGGGCTAAAATGCTCTCCCGTTCGTGGATACAACGAAGTTCTTAGGGCTTACGTTCGATAGGAAACTCAGCTGGTCTCCCGATGTGTCCTACCTGGCTGCATGCTGCACCCGGTCCCTCAATGTCCTTTGAGTGTTGAGTGATACCTCTTGGGGAGCTGATCGAAATGTCCTCCTCCGCCTCTATCGATCTCTTGTCCGCTCCAAGCTGGATTATGGATGCATTGTCTACTCCTCTGCATGGCCGTCTATCTTACGCCATCTAAATACAATCCACCATTTGGGGATCCGTCTCGCCACTGGTGTCTTCCGTACTAACCCAGTTGAGAGACTATAGGCACAAGCCGGTGAACTACCACTGTCCTACCGGCGCGACATCCTACTCAGTAGGTATGCGCGGCGGCTTTCTTCCATGCCAGGCCACCCAACCTTTCACCCTTTTTTTGATGACATTCTTGACCACCAATACGAGATGTACGTTCCTTCTCTGCAACCTCCCGGTGTCCGCTTTCATCACCTGCTTCAGCAGCTGCAGTTCATACTTCCTGCCACTTTCCGAATGGGCGAGAGCACTTCACCACCTTGGCTTCAGGCACAGGTTTGTGTTCATTTTGACCTCAGCTAGTTCCCGAAGGATTCAACTCCCGAGCTGACCCACTGCTGCAAATTTCTCGAACTTCGCTCACAACTTGCCGATAGCGTATTTTTGTACACTGATGGTTCCAAATCCACCCACGGTGTTGGCTGCGCTTTTTTTTTTTTCGTCGGGGATGACAAGTTTCAATACCGGCTTCTCGACCAGTGCACAAATTTTACGCAGAGCTTTTTGCCCTCTGTCAGGCTGTTCACTATGTCCGGAGGCACCAGCTCACTCGCTGTGTAATCTGCTCTGACTCCCTCAGTGCCCTTCAGAGTCTGGATGATCCAGATCCACTCCACACCATCGTTCGACGGATCCACGACTGCCTCCACTTGTTACCGGATAGGGGAGCCCAAGTGATGTTCATGTGGGTTCCTGGTGATGTTGGTGTGCCTGGGATTGACGCTGTTGATATTGCAGCCAAGGGCACAGTCCACCTCGGTCGGCCCGCCTCTTACTCTGTTCCCTCGCAAGCAAGATATTTGTAATTTTCTCTATCGGTGTATCACGTCACTTTGGCATGACCATTGGTGCTCCCTTCATGGCAACAAACTCAGAGAAGTCAAACCTCTCCCTACAGCCTGGTCGATTTCCTCCTAGCCGTCTCGCCGTGAGGAAGTAATGTTAGCTCGGTAGCGAATAGGGCACAATAGTCGGACATTTCCTGATCCTCTGTCCCTATTTTAGCCACTAACATCTCGGGGTCAAGCTGCCGCCCGCCTTGCCGGACATTTTAGCGTATGGCGTGCGAACTGTGGCTCGCGTTTTAAGTTTTTTTTAAAAAGCAGTAATATAACAAAAAAGATTTGATTTCTGCCTGGTGACTCTGGTGTCTTGCCGATACTATTCCGTAACGTCTTGACGTTTTACATTTGTTTCTTCTTCCTTTCTGTATTGGACCTCGGAAAGGTTTTTTACGCTCACGGTCCCAGCATTCTATGGTTCTATACTGGGCGCTTATGACCTTTGATGTTTTGCGCCCAAAATCCCCCACCTCCCCCCCCCCCCCCCCCCAAAACTGATAATGCCTCATATTTTGTAGGACAGGAATGGAAGCAATTTATCAGATCACAGGGTATAAAACACATCTTAGTATCAAGATTCCACCCTGAGGCATCACCTGTAGAAAGAGTATTAAAGGAATTTAACCTGTTCATAAGGACATACACACCACACACACACAAAATGGGTACAATATGTCACATCTTTCATGCAGGTCATTAACAATGTTACAAATTCTTCCACTGGTTTCACATCAAATGAACTAATGTTTTACACCAGACAAAAGGACGAATGGGAGTCACACCTACCAAAAATAGCAGCGGTGGAAATGACATTAGAGGAGAAAATTCAGGAAATTCAACAGGCAGTAATCACACTAGAAAACAGGGCTGAATATAGGAAGAAAATCTATGATCGGAAACTGAAACGTTTTACACAGTTTAGTGAAGAAAGTGGAGACAGTATAAGAGGTACAGACACAGCAATGCGACAATGCATAGGAAATGAAGAGAAACTACTAATCACATTAAGGTAAGCTTTATTAAAGAAAAATTTTACCAATAATTAAATTGTTAATGTTGCGTTATGTGGTAAGTAAAATTAACTTGATGGTTCACCGAAACAAGTAGTGGTGATGTAACACGATTATCAATACTATTGTCATCGGTGGAATCTGGTGGAAACAGTGCTGAATTATTATTTTGTGAAGAATACGAAGAAGAACTAGATCCTGATAATATCCTGTTCCGTCACAAGATAACGATGTACGAGGGGCGTTTGAAAAGTCTGTGCAAAAATAAAAACTACTTACGCGTTTGGTGTAAAGCTTTTTTTTATTTTTAGACAGAGTCTCCTTTTAGACTTATACACTTCCTCCAACGCTGTTCTAATTTGTTGATCCCTTCCGAATAATAGGAATTGTCCAAGTCTGCAAAACAGCTATTAGTTGCTGCAATCACCTCCTCGTTTAAATGAAATCTTTGTCCTACCAGTCATTTCTTCAAATTGGGGAACAAATAGTAGTTCGAGGCAGCCAAGTCTGGAGAATAGGAGAATAGGGGGGGGGGGGGGGTGAAACGAGCTGGAATCCTATTACCATTAATTTTGCGACCACAACTGCTGAGGAGTGTGCTGGTGCATTATCGTGATGGAAAAGGACTTTTTTGCGGTCCAATCACCGGCGTTTTTCTTGCAGCTCTGTTTTCAAACTGTCCAATAACAATGAATAATATTCATCTGTAATAGTTTTACCCTTTTCCAGAGAGTCGATGAGGATTATCCCTTTTGAATCCCAAAAGACGGTCACCATAACCGTTCTGGCCCAAGGAATGGTCTTCGCCGTTTTTGTGCAGATCCTCCCATGGTAACCTATTGTTTAGATTGTTCTTTGGTCTCAGGATTATAGTAATGTACCCATGTTTCATCCACAATGACGAAACGACGCCTAAAGCCCTGCGGATTCTTCGTGAACAGCTGCAAACCATCCTTGCAACACTTCACACGATTCCATTTTTGGTCAAGCGAGCAATCGCGGAACCCATCTTGCAGACAGATTTCTCATGTCCAAATGTTAATGCAAAATATTATGTACCCGTTCATTCGAGATGCCCATAGCACTAGAAATCTCATGCACCTTAACTCTTCTGTCATCGAATACCATATCATGGATTTTATCAATAATTTCTTTAGTGGTATCCTCCACAGGGCGTCCAGAACATTCAGCATCACTAGTGCCCAAATGGCCACTCTGAAAATTTTGAGCCGGCCGGAGTGGCCGAGCGGTTAAAGGCGCTACAGTCTGGAACCGCACGGCCGTTACGGTCGCAGGTTCGAATCCTGCCTCGGGCATGGATGTGTGTGATGTCCTTAGGTTAGTTAGGTTTAAGTAGTTCTAAGTTCTAGGGGACTTATGACCACAGCAGTTGAGTTCCATAGTGCTCAGAGCCAGACATTTGAAAATTTTGAAACCACTTATAAACTGTTCTAATCTCTTTAGTCTCCGGAGGCGTTTTGCCTTTCATAAAGTAATGTTTAATCACCACACAAAATTCTTTTTCGTCCATTTTTTTGACAATCACTCGACTTCCTTGATTCACACGAATGCTAAACACAAAGAAATAGACCAATATGGCTGAAACTTGGTTTGCGTTCTTTTCAAAGATGCTACAAACTAAACATGACCTCGCTACGCGCCGGTGGTGCCATCTCTCGGACTTCGCACGGACTTTTCAAACGCCCCTCGTAGGTAGAGGCTGCTATGGTGAGTCGGGTTGCCATACGTCGCGGATTTCGCGGACAGTCCGCGATTTTATGCTCGAACGCTGGTGTCCTGGACGAAGAGGACAATGTCCGCGAAAAAAGTGGCTAGTAAGTAAAAAAAGTTGAATATACACTGAAGTGGACGCCAGAAAACACAACTTGCAAAGTGGATGAGAGTTTGCTATTTGGCCAGACAGTGAAACTGAAATGTTTTCTTACACAGGAAGATAACCAGAATTTGGAGATGATGCCTCATAAAAAGGGGGTTAAATTTTTTGAGGATTGTGTTTCTAAAGAGCAGTATTCAGAACTGCTTGCTATTGTGCAGTACTATTTCTCCATTCCAGGGCATAATGCCAATGTAGAGACAGTGTTTTCCCTAGTGAATGCACAATGTACAGAAGAAAGAAACAGGCTAGCTTTAACATCAGTCAGTGCAATGCTCCAAATCCAATATAATATGAAAAACACAAATTGCACAGATTTTCATAGACCGATTCAGAATTGCAGCGAGTTTCTTTGTTCTGTCCACGCCTCAGAGAAATATGACTGGTTTAAAGCATGAAGTGAAAGATATATATCAATTGTAGCAGCATGACTGTGTACACGTTAATAATTTGCGTTCAGAGCTTTAATTAAAAAGTTATTTAATGTCAATTGCAATTAATTTTCATCATCATTGACTACTCGTTTATAGACACCATTAATGCTCGGATTGATTTTCCGGGTTCCCGGGTTCGATTGCCGGCGGGGTCAGGGATTTTCTCTGCCTCGTGATGACTGGGTGTTGTGTGGTGTCCTTAGGATAGTTAGGTTTAAGTAGTTCTAAGTTCTAGGGGACTGATGACCATAGATGTTAAGTCCCATAGTGCTCAGAGCCATTTGAACCATTTTTGATTGATTTTCCTTGTTAATGACAACTTCTTTGCTGACAGAATTACTGTTATAAATTATGTTAAGTATGAAGATTTGGCTGACGTGCAGAAAGATGAAAGGACATTGTGTGATTCCAGGTTTCAACCACATCTTCATAATTACCACTGTAAAGTAATGATGAAGATTCAACTGAAATGTAAACCACTGGTCACTTGCACAACATATGGGTCCGTGTTTCAACCACATCTTTATAATCACCGAATTTTGTCCTCGATTTTCGTCCTTGGATTATGGCAACCCTACTTGTGAGGAATACCCAGCTGACGATTGTGGACGGTGAAAAATGTACGCTGGGTAATGTTCATAGGTAGATGTGTTTGGACAGTTAGGTTGAAGTTGAGCTTCTTCAACGAAACTTAAGATTAGTCGTTCCACAGACAGCTTCAGGTGCTGAGGTATGTTTTTTGAAGTCGCTGACCAAAGACAAGATAAAAGCCTGTCCTCATCTGTCATCATTTGTGTGTCCAGCTGCTGTCTGGCTTTTGCAGATTTTTGCAGAACCTCTTCCTATTTCGTCTTCTGCTTTCCTTTTCTTACCGAGCACCCTAGCCCAGTATGGTCCACTTGGAACTTAACTTTCTGCTGTGACCTGATTCTCACCATTCTCAGGTGACACGCTGTTGTGTATATGCGACGGTGGACTGATAATATTTAGGAACGATAGGAGATTAAAATACAAGTATGGCGTGTTTCTCGCAGCTCCAGAACCGCTTTTACCGATTACTCTCCGTTTTTCTCGGCTGTATGAATCTGTAATGTTACGCCATTTCTTCTGTAACGATATACCTGTAAAATGAAATATTATCTTAGCTACCATAATGTCTATTCTTTGTAAACGGAAGTGGTATGTTAGTGATATGTTAGATGAGTTTCCGCATACCATATGTGGTAAGAACTGGTGGGACATACGTTAATTTAAAGCAAATGATTATAACAATTCTGTTTATTAGATTATCTTAGAAAAATATTTCAAGACCTTATGTTCAAAAAACGATTGCCTTAAAACTAACCTAATTCGCAAATGTGTGAGATAATTTAGTAATTTCTGCCTTTCAGATATCTGGCAACTGGAAATTCATAATTTGACTTGTATCATTCTTTCCGACTTCGAAAAATTGTAAGAAGGGTATGTTCATCCACCTCGATTATCAAAAAAGATGAATGTTTGTCAGAACCGACCAAAAACGACTGGCTGTAGATAGCAAAAGGTTTTGAAACTAAGGCCAATTTCTCAAACTGTCTCGGCGCCATTGACGAAAAGGATGTGCGACTGCTGAAACCAGCAAACAGTGCATCCATGTTCTTCAGTTACAAGAAATATTTGTCTGTTGTATTAATGGCTGTTCGTGATGCAAACTGTAAATTTGTCGCTGTAGATGTGGGCTCGTATGGTAAATGTGCTGAGTCGATATTTCAACAATCAGTGTGCTGTACGCGAATACTGTCTAATAACTTAGACATTCCGGAAGACAAACACATTTCAGACATAAACAAAACTCCAGTCCTTATGTATTCGTTGCTGACGATGCATTTTCGCAGTCACACAGAATTATTTGTCCATACGTTGCTCTGCAACTTTATACAAAAAAGAAAGAACATTCAACTATCGTCATTTTCGAGCAAGACGTTTCGTAGAGTGCGCGTTCAGGATAAGGGCAAATACACTCCTGGAAATGGAAAAAAGAACACATTGACACCGGTGTGTCAGACCCACCATACTTGCTCCGGACACTGCGAGAGGGCTGTACAAGCAATGATCACACGCACGGCACAGCGGACACACCAGGAACCGCGGTGTTGGCCGTCGAATGGCGCTAGCTGCGCAGCATTTGTGCACCGCCGCCGTCAGTGTCAGCCAGTTTGCCGTGGCATACGGAGCTCCATCGCAGTCTTTAACACTGGTAGCATGCTGCGACAGCGTGGACGTGAACCGTATGTGCAGTTGACGGACTTTGAGCGAGGGCGTATAGTGGGCATGCGGGAAGCCGGGTGGACGTACCGCCGAATTGCTCAACACGTGGGGCGTGAGGTCTCCACAGTACATCGATGTTGTCGCCAGTGGTCGGCGGAAGGTGCACGTGCCCGTCGACCTGGGACCGGACCGCAGCGACGCACGGATGCATGCCAAGACCGTAGGATCCTACGCAGTGCCGTAGGGGACCGCACCGCCACTTCCCAGCAAATTTGGGACACTGTTGCTCCTGGGGTATCGGCGAGGACCATTCGCAACCGTCTCCATGAAGCTGGGCTACGGTCCCGCACACCGTTAGGCCGTCTTCCGCTCACGCCCCAACATCGTGCAGCCCGCCTCCAGTGGTGTCGCGACAGGCGTGAATGGAGGGACGAATGGAGACGTGTCGTCTTCAGCGATGAGAGTCGCTTCTGCCTTGGTGCCAATGATGGTCGTATGCGTGTTTGGCGCCGTGCAGGTGAGCGCCACAATCAGGACTGCATACGACCGAGGCACACAGGGCCAACACCCGGCATCATGGTGTGGGGAGCGATCTCCTACACTGGCCGTACACCACTGGTGATCGTCGAGGGGACACTGAATAGTGCACGCTACATCCAAACCGTCATCGAACCCATCGTTCTACCATTCCTAGACCGGCAAGGGAACTTGCTGTTCCAACTGGACAATGCACGTCCGCATGTATCCCGTGCCACCCAACGTGCTCTAGAAGGTGTAAGTCAACTACCCTGGCCAGCAAGATCTCCGGATCTGTCCCCCATTGAGCATGTTTGGGACTGGATGAAGCGTCGTCTCACGCGGTCTGCACGTCCAGCATGAACGCTGGTCCAACTGAGGCGCCAGGTGGAAATGACATGGCAAGCCGTTCCACAGGACTACATCCAGCATCTCTACGATCGTCTCCATGGGAGAATAGCAGCCTGCATTGCTGCGAAAGGTGGATATACACTGTACTAGTGCCGACATTGTGCATGCTCTGTTGCCTGTGTCTATGTGCCTGTGGGTCTGTCAGTGTGATCATGTGATGCATCTGACCCCAGGAATGTGTCAATAAAGTTTGCCCTTCCTGGGACAATGAATTCACGGTGTTCTTATTTCAATTTCCAGGAGTGTAATTGGAGGATCTTTCACAGACCCGTAAATGTGGACGTTGATTCTGCCATAGACATTGTTAAGGCATGTTGTGTTCTACACAACTACGTACGAAAGAGTGATGGTGTTGGCTCTGAGCACTATGGGACTCAACTGCTGAGGTCATTAGTCCCCTAGAACTTAGAACTAGTTAAACCTAACTAACCTAAGGACATCACAAACATCCATGCCCGAGGCAGGATTCGAACCTGCGACCGAAGCGGTCTTGCGGTTCCAGACTGCAGCGCCTTTAACCGCACGGCCACTTCGGCCGGCAGTGATGGTGTTCAATATTTAGATACATGGCATGGATATCCTTCAGTTCATGACGCTATTCCACAACGAATACGTAGGCGCGCATCCAGTCCACACTTCAGAAACGTTTTTACCGATTACTTTGTACATGAAGGCGCTCTGCCATGGCAGCTGGATTACATTCACTGAAGTCTGAATTATATGTACATGTGTTAATAAAGATAAATAAAAGTAATAGAACTTAACAGCGTGTTTTGTTCCTGTGGTGTTGCACATTCTCTGCCCCCGTAGATCATACTCGCTTCCTCTCACATTCTCGTTTTCACATTTTTGTCAGAATATTCTTTAGATAACAAGTCTCACAAAGCAGGCCTCTCCCTTATGTTTATAATAAATTTCTACGTATCAAAGTCCATGATGACAGAAAGATCCTTCTGCACACACGCAGCAGCAAACAAATAATAAAATGTAAAATATATCCACAGCTGGAACCGCATTGATGGCTGGCCGCACAGTGGCAGTGCAACGTGCGCACTACCCCATTCAGCTTCGTGTAACTTTGGCCGCAGCGGAGGGTTGGCCGAAGGCTGGTCTCAGAACTTACAGTAAGTGCTGGCCTCACGGGCGGCTGGCCGCAGCAGGCTCAGTCAGAGCCTTCTAGATACAAGGCCTGGGCACAGCGGCCATATTGGCACGTGACGTCACAAACTGTTGGCCATCTTATCTTCAGTCGGCAGTCCTGTTGGCGTGTGTGTTGTGTTGAAAGTGTGTGACACGTAAAAGTGACATATGTTTCATATAGTATTCGCCTACAGTTCTTCGAAGTATGGGATACAAGTGCTGCGTTCCCTTTTGCCAGGGAAATTATAAATCCCAAAAAGGCATGAAAGTGCACATGTTTGGATTTCCCAAATGTGTGAAGTTGAGAAATCGCTGGATTGCAGATATTCCCAGACAGGAATTTGTGTCTACATCACAAAAAAATTGTAGCGTGTTATATGTTTCCATTGTACCACATTTGCCAATTGTTTTTAAAAGCAGTTACGTATCATGTGCCAGTATAATTTGTTTCTTAATTCTGGACCATTGCTGCGAGGTTAATAGGAAGCTGGCTGTGAAATGTCTCTCATACTTTCAACTGTTGTCGCACAGAATAGTTATATTAATTAGTGTGACTCGAAAATGTTTAGTATTCCTTATCATTCCTACCAGATTATTGAATTTCCAGTACTTTTATTTGGAAGAGCTACAGAATGATTTTGTTCAGTTTTACATGTACAGCTATTCGGAAATAATTTCAATTTGAGTAAACTACCTTAGAAAATTGCTTTAATGAATTCAGTGTTCGACAGATTAAGCAGTATAGAAAGCATAATTTCGAAGTAACGGCATTATGATTAAATTAACAGCACTCTGTGACACAAATTTCAATCAAGGATATAGGAGAAACAATCTTTTCATGTTTAAGGTTCTAAAGTTCTGGAGAAACAGGGAAATAAAATATTTTTCGGGTTTTTTGATTTATTAAACATTATGTCAGGAGGTGCTCCATTTCGTCAAATGATTTGAGTTTCGTGTGAGATCAGCAAATTTTGAAGTGGAGAGGAACATTTACGAAAATAACCAAGGAAACAAATTCTTAAATTCTGTAGGACCCCCAGCTGCTTTATTTAAAACCGAAAACGTCTGCTTGTTGTTGCATTTTGCCGATTTTTTACTGCAAGAAAGCGTAGCTCCTGAGGTAAAAGACAGAATTTAAAATTACAGTTTGTATTCAAGCTTAGAAACACGTATTTAAGGCAAATCGTCAAAATAATTTTACATCTTGGAATAACATACGGCAGTTTTTTTCAGTTACTTTACGCAATGAAATAATTTTCCATACTTTCATTACAAGGACATATGGGAGAGGAAAGCACCAGTATCTCTATGCGGTCTCAGCTCTAAACCTCGTAAAGTTCGTATAGTTGCTGAGTGCTCAACAGGAGCGTTCCGATACAGACCCGGCCGTCAGTATGTGACGTCACAAGTGTGCGCGCAAGCCTGTAGCCTAGGTGGTGTTGGTTCAGTGCGCTTTGCGCGGCACCTTCCCATGCAAGTCTGGCCGTGGCCGTGGCTGTGGCCGCACTGGTGCGTTATTGCCCTACGTCAGCAAAAATAGGAAAGTTAAACAAGAAGTAGCAGTTACTTTATACAGGACGGTAGAGAGACAGCTTGAACGGGTAGAAGGTGGTTCATTGAACTTTCTGCCAGGCGCTTTATTGTGAATAGCAGAGTAACCACGTAGATGTAGATGGTATAGAATTTACAAAATCCCATATCCTGGAACTTATAGATTGATTTACAAGAGGACAGTCAAGACAAAGGTCTCTATACCCAAAAGGACGTAAAGGCATTTGTGGAGTGAACATCTTTGATACAAGTATTTTTACTGAAAATTACAGCACATAGTGTACATATTAGTAATTTAATGTCTGCTTTCTTTTGAATGCTAGCGTTAAGGAAACGTGTTTAGATATTAGAGATTTTACTTGTATTTTGATATATCAAGTAGCAGGTAAGTGAAACTGAGAGAGATATTAAACGATACAGTGCTTCGCTTGATGGGAAGAGCGGCGACGTAGAGCAGAACTTGCGACTCACACTGTGGTGTAATCGCAACGGTGAGCTGCACTATGTGATCAAAACTATCCGGACACCCCCCCCCCCAAAAAAAAAGGTTTTTAATATGCCACCTATGTCAGATACTCCATATTAGCAACCTCAGTAGTCATTAGACATCGTGAGAGAGCAGAATGGGGCGCTCCGCGGAACTCGCGGACGTCCAACGTGGTCAGGTGATCGGGGCTCACTTGTGTCATACGTCTGTACGCGAGAATTCCACACTCCTAAACACCCCTAGATCCATTGTTTCTGATGTGATAGTGAAGTGGAAACGTAAACGGACACGTACAGCACAAAAGCGTACAGGCCGACCTCGTTTGTTGACTGACAGAGACTGCCGACAGTTGAAGAGGGTCGTAATGTGTAATAGGCAGACATCTATCCAGACCATCACATATGAAGTCCAAACAGCATCAGGATCCATTGCAATTACTATGACAGTTAGGCGGGAGGTGAGAAAACTTGGATTTCATGGTCGAGCGGCTGCTCATAAGCCACACATCACGCTGGTAAATGCCAAACGACGCCTCGATTGGTGTAAGGAGCGTAAACATTGGACGATTGAACAGTGGAAATAGTTGTGTGGAGTGACGAATCACGGTACACAATGTGGCGATCCGAGGGTACGGGTATGGCGAATGCCCGGTGAACGTCATTTGCCAGCGTGTGTAGAGCCAACAATAAAATTCGAAGGCGGTTGTGTTATGGTGTGATCGCCTTTTTCGTGTAAGGGGCTTGCACCCCTTGTTGTTTTGCGTGGCACTATCACAGCACAGGCCTACATTGATGTTTTAAGCACCTTCTTGCTTCCCACTGTTGAAGAGCAATTCGGGGGTGGCGACTGCATTTTTCAACACGATCGAGCACCTGTTCATAATGCACGGCCTGTAGCGGAGAGGTTACACGACAATAACATCCCTGTAGTGGTCTGGCCTGCACAGAGTCCTGACCTGAGTCCTATAAAACACCTTTGGGGTGTTCTGGAACGCCGACTTCATGCCAGGCCTCACCGACCGACATCGATACCTCTCCTCAGTCCAGCACTCCGTGAAGAATGGGCTGCCATTCCCCAAGAAACCTTCCAGCACCTGACTGAACGTATGCCTGTGAGGTGTCCGGATACTTTTGATCACATAGTGTACGTCAGCAGACGACGTGAAAGCAGCAACTCGCGTGCATGCGCATGTAAACAAGGCCGTAGGAGGTTTAATTATTAGACAGCTGACATGATAAACAACTGCTATCTAACGCAATTAAACGCAACTCGCGCACAAACACATTTTTCTACGAATTATGTACACATAAGAAGAAAGAAGGAATGTTGAACAAAGGAAATGTACAAGGAACTACCAGTAATATCTACATTAAATGATAATGTTAACCTACTATAATTATACAGATATACAGGATGGTCTATTGATAGTGACCGGGCCAAATATCTCACGAAATAAGCGTCAAACGAAAAAAGTACAAAGAACGAAACTCATCTAACTTGAAGGGGGAAACCAGATGGCGCTATGGTTGGCCCGCTAGATGGTGCTGCCGTAGGTCAAACGGATATCAATTGCGTTTTTTTTTTTAAATAGGAACTATTTTTATTACATATTCGTGTAGTACTTAAAGAAATATGAATGTTTTAGTTGGACCACTTTTTTCGCTTTGTAATAGATGGCGCTGTAATCGTCACAAAGTATAACTATGGATTCAGTACAGGTGGTACAGACAAGCCGTCGTGTGAATTACTTTTGAACACATTATCCGAAAACTGTCTTGAGCAGCTAAATCGACAGCCAACGCGTAATGGAAATATTTTAGATCTGGTAGCCACGAACAGACCAGACCTCATCGACGGTGTCAGTGTTGAGACAGGGATTAGTGATCATGATGTTGTCATTACGACTATGGTTACGAAAGTTAAAAAGTCGGTCAAGAAGGCTAGGAGAGTATTCTTGCTAGAAACAGCAGATAAGCAGTTGTTAGTATCCCACTTAGTAAATGAATCGACTTCATTTACTTCCGGTACGATGGACGTGGAAGAATTATGGGCAAATTTTAAACACATTGTAAATCACACATTGGACAAGTATGTGCTGTAAAAGTGGGTTACAGACGGAAAAGACCCACCGCGGTTTAACAGCGCAATTCGGAGAATGCTCAGGAAGCAAAGGCAGTTGCACTCGCGGTACAAGAAAGATTGGGAGAATGAGGACAGGCAAAAGTTAGTAGAGATTCGTGCTTCTGTAAAAAGAGCGATGCGTGAAGCATTCAACCACTACCACCGTCATACCTTAGCAAAAGATCTTGCTGAAAACCCAAGGAAATTCTGGTCTTACGTAAAATCGGTAAGCCGGTCCAAGGCTTCCATCCAGTCACTCACTGATCAGTCTGGCCTGGCAACGGAAGACAGCAAAACGAAAGCTGAAATTTTATTAGCATTTGAGAAATCTTTCACGCAGGAGGATCGTACAAACATACCGCCGTTTGAGTCTCGTACAGATTCCCGTATGGAGGACATAGTGATAGACATCCCTGGGGTTGTGAAGCAGCTGAATGGGTTGAAAATAAATAAATCGCCAGGTCCTGATGGGATTCCAATTCGGTTTTACAGAGAGTACTCTACTGCATTGGCTCCTTACTTAGCTTGCATTTATCGCGAATCTCTTGCCCAACGTAAAGTCCCGAGCGACTGAAAAAAAGCGCAGGTGACGCCTGTATATAAAAAGGGTAGAACGACGGATCCTCAAAATTACAGACCAATATCCTTAACATCGGTTTGTTGCAGGATTCTCGAACATATTCTCAGTTTGAATATAATGAATTTCCTTGAGACAGAGAAGTTGCTGTCCGTGCATCAGCACGGCTTTAGAAAGCATCGCTCCTGCGAAACGCAACTCGCCCTTTTTTCACATGATATCTTGCGAATCATGGATAAAGGGTATCAGACGGATGCCATATTCCTTGACTTCCGGAAAGCGTTTGACTCGGTGCCCCACTGCTAAGGTACGAGCATGTGGGATTGGTTTCCAAGTATGTGAGTGGCTCGAAGACTTCCTAAGTAATAGAACCCAGTACTTTGTCCTCGATGGTGAGTGTTCATCGGAGGTGAGGGTATCATCTGGAGTGCCCCGGGGAAGTGTGGTAGGTCCGCTGTTGTTTTCTATCTACATAAATGATCTTTAGGATAGGGTGGATAGCAATGTGCGGCTGTTTGCTGATGGTGCTGTGGTGTACGGGAAGGTGTCCTCGTTGAGTGACTGTAGGAGGATACAAGATGACTTGAACAGGATTTGTGATTGGTGTAAAGAATGGCAGCTAACTCTAAATATAGATAAATGTAAATTAATGCAGATGAATAGGAACAAGAATCCTGTAACGTTTGAATACTCCATTAGTAGTGTAGCGCTTGACACAGTCACGTCGATTAAATATTTGGGCGTAACATTGCAGAGCGATATGAAGTGGGACAAGCATGTAATGGCAGTTGTGGGGAAGGCGGATAGTCGTCTTCGGTTGGTTGGTAGAATTTTGGGAAGATGTGGTACATCTGTGAAGGAGACCGCTTATAAAACACTAGTACGACCAATTCTTGAGTATTGCTCAAGCGTTTGGGATCCCTATCAGGTCGGATTGAGGGAGGACATGGAAGTAATTCAGAGGCGGCTGCTAGATTTGTTACTGGTAGGTTTGATCATCACGCGAGTGTTACGGAAATGCTTCAGGAACTCGGGTGTAAGTCTCTAGAGGAAAGGAGGCGTTCTTTTCGTGAATCGCTACTGAGGAATTTTAGAGAATCAGCATTTGAGGCTGACTGCAGTACAATTTTACTGCCGCCAACTTACATGTCGCGGAAAGACCACAAAGATAAGATAAGAAAGATTAGGGCTCCTACAGAGGCATATAGGCAGTCATTTTTCCCTCGTTCTGTTTGGGAGTGGAACAGAGAGAGAAGATGCTAGTTATGGTACGAGGTACCCTCCGCCACGCTCCGTATGGTGGATTGCGGAGTATGTATGTAGATGTAGATGTAGGGTACGTGGTATCACGTAACATTCCGCCAGTGCGGACGGTATTTGCTTCGTGATATGAAACTTCCTGGGAGATTAAAACTGTGTGCCCGACCGAGACTCGAACTCGGGACCTTTGCCTTTCGCGGGCAAGTGCTCTACCATCTGAGCTACCGAAGCACGACTCACGCCCGGTACTCACAGCTTTACTTCTGCCAGTACCTCGTCTCCTACCTTCCAAACTTTACAGAAGCTCTCCTGCGAACCTTGCAGAACTAGCACTCCTGAAAGAAAGGATATTGCGGAGACATGGCTTAGCCACAGCCTGGGGGATGTTTCCAGAATGAGATTTTCACTCTGCAGCGGAGTGAACGCTGATATGAAACTTCCTGGCAGATTAAAACTGTGTGCCCGACCGAGACTCGAACTCGGGACCTTTGCCTTTCGCGGGCAAGTGCTCTACCATCTGAGCTACCGAAGCACGACTCACGCCCGGTACTCACAGCTTTACTTCTGCCAGTACCTCGTCTCCTACCTTCCAAACTTTACAGAAGCTCTCCTGCGAACCTTGCAGAACTAGCACTCCTGAAAGAAAGGTAGAGCACTTGCCCGCGAAAGGCAAAGGTCCCGAGTTCGAGTCTCGGTCGGGCACACAGTTTTAATCTGCCAGGAAGTTTCATATCAGCGTTTACTCCGCTGCAGAGTGAAAATCTCATTCTGGAAACATCCCCCAGGCTGTGGCTAAGCCATGTCTCCGCAATATCCTTTCTTTCAGGAGTGCTAGTTCTGCAAGGTTCGCAGGAGAGCTTCTGTAAAGTTTGGAAGGTAGGAGACGAGGTACTGGCAGAAGTAAAGCTGTGAGTACCGGGCGTGAGTCGTGCTTCGGTAGCTCAGTTGGTAGAGCACTTGCCCGCGAAAGGCAAAGGTCCCGAGTTCGAGTCTCGGTCGGGCACACAGTTTTAATCTGCCAGGAAGTTTCATACCAGCGTTCACTCCGCTGCAGAGTGAAAATCTCATTCTGCTTCGTGATACATTACCCGTGTTAAAAAGGAGCGTTTACCAATTTCGGAAAAGGTCGATATCGTGTTGATGTATGGCTATTGTGATCAAAATGTCCAACGCGCGTGTGCTATGTATGCTGATCGGTATCCTGGACGACATCATCCAAGTGTCCGGACCGTTCGCCGGATATTACGTTATTTAAGGAAACAGGAAATGTTCGGTCACATGTGAAACGTCAACCACGACCTGCAACAAATGATGATGGCCAAGTAGGTGTTTTAGCTGCTGTCGCGGCTAATTCACGCATCAGTAGCAGACAAATTGCGCGATAGTCGGAAATCTCAAAAACGTCGATTGCACCCGTACCAGACTGGCAATGGCAAGGAAAGCGTTCTGAAGAATAGAAATTTGTTAACATCGAGTATATATTTAAATGTCAGGAAGCCGTTTCTGAAAGTATTTGTATGGAATGTAGCCATGTATGGAAGTGAAACATGGACGATAAATAGTTTGAACAAGAAGAGAATTGAAGCTTTCGAAATGTGGTGCTACTGAAGAATGCTGAAGATTAGATGGGTAGATCACATAACTAATGAGGAGGTATTGAATAGAATTGGGGAGAAGAGGAGTTTGTGGCCAACTTGACGAGAAGAAGGGACCGGTTGGTAGGACATGTTCTGAGGCATCAAGGGATCACAAATTTAGCATTGGAGTGCAGCGTGGAGGGTAAAAATCATAGAGGGAGACCAAGAGATGTATACACTAAGCAGATTCAGAAGGATATAGGATGCAGTAAGTACTGGGAGATGAAGGAGGTTTCACAGGATAGAGTAGCATGGAGAGCTGCATCAAACCAGTCTCAGGACTGAAGACAACAATAAAAACAACAACAACAACAACAATAATAATATATTTCTATGCACCAGGAATTGCATGGCGACGACTTTGAACGTCGTGTTCAGTTCTGCAACTGGGCACAAGAGAATTTACGGGACGATGGCAGGTTTTTTGCATGCGTTCTATTTAGCGACGAAGCGTCATTCACCAACAGCGGTAACGCAAGCCGGCATAATATGCACTATTGGGCAACAGAAAATCCACGATGGCTGCGACAAGTGGAACATCAGCGACCTTGGCGGATTAATGTATGGTGCGGCATTATAGCAGGAAGGATAATTGGCCACCATTTTATCGATGGCAATCTAAATGGAGTAATGTACTCTGATTTCCTATGTAATGTTTTATAGATAATACTACAAGATGTTTCACTGCATGACAGAATGGCGATGTACTTCTAACATGATGGATGTCCGGCACATGGCTCGCATGCGGTTGAAGCGGTATTGAATAGCATATTTCATGACAGATGGATTGGTTATCGAAGCACCATACCATGGCCCGCACGTTCACCGGATCTGATGTTCCCGGATTTCTTTCTGTGGGGAAAGTCGAAGGATATATGCTATCGTGATCCAACGACAACGCCTGACAACATGCGTCAGCGCATTGTCAATGCATGTACGAACATTACGGAAGGCGAACTACTCGTTGTTGAGAGGAATGTCGTTACACGTATTGCCAAATGTATTGAGGTTGACGGACATAATTTTGAGCATTTATTGCGTTAATGTGGTATTTACACGCTGTAAGAGCATGCATTCTCAGAAATGATGAGTTCACAAAGGTACTTGTATCACATTGGAACAACCGAAATAAAAAGTTCAAACGTACCTACGTTCTGTATTTTAATTTAAAAAACCTACCTGTTAACAACCGTTCGTCTAAAAATGTGAACCATATGTTTGTGACTATTACAGCGCCATCTATCACAAAGCGAAAAAAGTGGTCGAACTAAAACATTCATATTTCTTTACGTACTACACGAATATGTAATAAGAAATGGGGGTTCCTATTTTTAAAAAACCTAGTTGATATCCGTTTGACCTATGGCAGCGCCACCTGGTTTCCCCCGTCAAGCTAGATAAGTTTCGTTCTTTGTAGTTTTTTCGTTTGACGCTTATTTCGTGAGATATTTGGCCCGGTCACGATCAATGGACCACGCTGTATACAGGCGTTTACAGAAAGTGAAGTACAAAACGTATAACATACATTTAAGGACATGAACGATGACATAAGATGAAAGCAGGATACAGAGACGAGGAGCATATCTCACGCTTTATAGAATTTTGTAGATACTTTTCTTTACTGGGTAAAGGTAAGTGAAGCTGGTGATGTACTGGACAGAACAGGCGAATAAAACGGCTGCATACTGCCGTAAAGGAATGACTGAATCAGTGGCCACTGAGCTAATACACATTTAGTTGTAAGTTAGTTTTAAGTTTTTTTTCTTTCCAGCGACCAGTGCATAGACATGGCGTGAAAGATCAGACGATAAGCTTCGAGAGTGGCAGGGTACCACATAAGTTTAACGGGCCGCACATCAAGCGAATAAATTTAGGTGTGAGAAATATTATCATATAAGTGATATGAATGAACGATTCAAAGTATATTCAGTAGCAGTCCGGTAAGTGACGTCGTAATGATATAGGTTTGATGCTACCGATCAAGTAAGGAGCCGACCTATACACAGAGTACAGTTATTGCTCCAGAAATTCCCGACACCCATTTTTCTTTTCATTATATATTTGTATGTGTACGTGATCAATATAAACAGGATTACTATTTCTAAACGTCGAATGACCACAACATTTATGGCAATTAGACACATGTCATGAGTACTTAAGTTACACGTCGTCTGAAGTAAACAATGTCTATTTCATGTAGTAGGAACATAATAAGAGTCTACCATGAACAGTGCTGATTGAGAGTCTTCTTATAACACGATATAGGAGTTATACGTCCTTTCCTTAGTACTCCGATGGGCCTGTAATGAAATAAGTTCCTTCCTTCAATCCTAGAGGCGATGCGGAGCGTAGTTAGCAAGCAGTGCTTAGTCTATTTGAAATAGATGCCGATGCTTTCCCAATTGCTCCATAAATAAATAACAAGCTCCCATGAATAATGTGAAAGGAATTATGTAAAATGTTTCTTATGTAAGGATTTGTGATACCCGGACATACGGGTGTATATATGTATATAAGATTGATCGATGTAACTGAGGTTACACATGTTTATTCTACAATATGAATGTAAATGAATCTCATATTTACAAACTAATCTTATATGACTGTTTAGGAAGTAAGTGTGAGTGCAATGTCAACAATAACATGTAACATATGAATGTAATAAAATTGTAACTATGTAAACAACGGTTTGTTGAAAGAGTAGTAGCATAGGAAAACAGACAATTTATGCAAAATAAGTGGTTAATAGAGTTGGACGAAACTGGTGTAAAAGTGACTTTTTCTTCAAAAGTGAAGTGTGTTGACGTTTAGTACGCGTGTGCGAACCCACAAAAATGTTTACTAAATTACACCCAATTCTGAATAAATGAGTAGCGTTTCATAAGGAACTTACCTTATCGTCGGGTGCTGCTCGACGAATTTCCTCTCTGTTTATAAAAAGGCATTGTCGACACCGTCGAGTGAAAGTCTTATGTCAGTCGACGCCACATTGGGCGAATTGCGTGCCGGTGGATGAAATGATGATGAGGACAACACAACACCCAATCCACGAGCGGAGGAAGTCTCCAACCCGGCCGGGAATCGAACCCAGGCTGAATATGCGCTTTACGACGAGTAAACAATTTGTCCCTGGCCGTAAAATAGGAGGGGTTCTGTCACAGCATCGAAATTACCAAAACCACACATACCATTTCAAGAAATGAACAAATATTTGTGGAGGAATCCACGGTGCAACACACGGCGATTTCACTCAGCGTGAAATGGACACGCACGAGTTAAAAGTATTCACCAAGAGGACGCAACCGTTAAGGTCCCAGTGCCAGGCCGCCAACTACTTGCCACGCGCGTGGGCGCAATAATGAAGGATTGGATTGGATTGGTTGGGGGAAGAGACCAAACAGTGAGGTCATTGGTCTCATCGGATTAGGGAAGGAAGTCGGTCGTGCCCTTTCAAAGGAACCATCCCGGCATTTGCCTGGAGCGATTTAGGGAAATCACGGAAAACCTAAATCAGGATGGCCGGACGCGGGATTGAACCGTCGTCCTCCCGATGCGAGTCCAGTGTGCTAACCACTGCGCCACCTCGCTCGGTGTAATGAAAGAGAACTACGCGCTGTTGAGTATGCACAGTATTAGATATTTGTACCATTTTTTATAACTTGTTTTCCTTTGAATTATTTATATTAGTATATGTACATGTAATAAGGTAAAGCTGACATAAGTCTGTCTAAAAGTCCAAGAAATAAAGGGTTTTGACCGCCCCCCTCCCCACATCGGTAATAGATAGAAACCTATTAACCATATAACACTGCCTAACTCTGTACACCTCCATACAATGTCAGTGTACAGTGGAGGGAAATTGTGTAATGCCTTTTTATTTTTTCTCGCAGTATCATTTCTTTCTCGTTATTAGCTTCTATGTTTTCTTTTCCTAATTAGTAATAAGAAATTTGTACACTGCCGCAGAAGGCTTCAAAGACAGACTTTTAAAATTATCTTTATAACAAAAGAACAATGCCGGAGAATATTCAATTTTTTAAACAGCTTTTGTTTTAGGTCTTACACAAAAAGGTCGTGTAAATTCTACTCATGCATCAACAATGTTGTAGTAAATGCTGTGTGTGATAAAAATCTAATAAAATACATATATTAAGAGTTATCATAGCCGCAGGAATATTTTTATTTATTACGCCAATATTAGCTCGGAAGAATGACTTTTACCTGCAATCGTAAGAAGAGGCAGTAATTTCTTCCATCCTGCAAGACATCTAAAAATATATATGTGCTATTCAAGATTTAGTGGATGGACTATAGTGGCAACAATTGAAAATTAGAGCACCAAGTTTGCTACAAAATTCGGTTTGTGTGACGTCAGTTTTGGTACGTTGCATTGTATTTTTCTTACGCTGCGAGGAAGACTGTTCATGGCACCAACTTAGTTACAACAAGAATTCATGCTTTAATTCCAGTACTGCAAGTAGTAATCATCTTTCATTACGTAAATTTCATGCCGATTCATGCTCTTTGTGTTAGCTGTTGGGCTGCCTCACAGCGCGGTTATTCGACAATCGATCAACAGACCTAACACAAGGTGCAAGAGTTCGGGAGCTGGTGTGAGTTGTCATATGCCCTAAGGCATGCACAGATTTTCTCTGGCGTGACAGAAGGCATGCTGATTCGCATGCTCGAGCACGACAAGGAACGTGGACGCTGTGCTTTGTCAGCTGCAGCTGTTGTGCTGGTTAGGACACAACCGCGATGTTGTGCAGATAGCCAGAACACTAGTCTGTAGATGCGAGCGTTCTGTGGCTAACTAACTCGTGTGGCTGACCCCAACACTCTTGAAGACAGATGTGTGCATAGGAGTGTGCCGAAAGCATATCACTGACGTTCGGTGAGGAAGACAGAAGCCCAGGACCCAAACCAGCAACAAAGCGTACAGCCAGGGAGACGGTACTATGTACAGCCACACAGCGGTACTCAGCTGTCTTGTACAGCAGATTGTAGGAGGTAGTTTACAGTCCCTTGATGCAGCCCTTCATCAGTGGAAGACCTGTTAGTCATGGAGATGACCTAACAGCAGTGGCAACTAAGTTCCACTACAGCCGGCTGGCCACAGTCTTGGAGGTGGCAACAGGAAGCACATCACGATTCATCAACCACATTACCGTGAAACTAGCGAGACTGTCGTTCTGTAAGAATAAGAGGTGCAGATAGGATGACCAGACACTGAGATTGAGGCTTCTGGAATGGGAATATTTACGCTGGATGTAACGTTATCACGACCAGCGATGCGGTCCTTTGCCCTCGTTATCTTGAGCTGTCGGTAGACTTGTCTCCCCTGTGGTGATGACGTACGCTACTGGCCATTAAAATTGCTACACCACGAAGATGACTTGCTACAGACGCGAAATTTAACCGACAGAAAGAAGATGCTGTGATATGCAAATGATTAGCTTTTCAGAGCATTCACACAAGGTTGGCGCCGGTGACGACACCTACAACGTGCTGACAGGAGGAAAGTTTCCAACCGATTTCTCATACACAAGTAGCAGTTGGCCGGCGTTGCCTGGTGAAACGTTGTTGTGATGCCTCGTGTAAGGAGAGGACATGCGTACCATCACTTTTCGACTTTGATAAAGGTCGGATTATAGCCTATCGCGACTGCGGTTTATCGTATCGCGACATTGCTGCTCGCGTTGGTCGAGATCCAATGACTGTTAGCAGAATATGGAACCGGTGGTTTCAGGAGGGTAATACGGAACGCCGTGCTGGATCCCAACGTCCTTTGTATCACTAGCAGTCGAGATGACAGGCACCTTATCCGCATGGCTGTAACGGATCGTGCAGCCACGTCTCGATCCCTGAGTCAACAGATGGGGACGTTTGCAAGACAACTATCTGCACGAACAGTTCGACGACGTTTGCAGCAGCACGGACTATCAGCTCGGAGACCACGGCTGCAGTTATCCTTGACGCTGCATCACATGCAGTAGCGCCTGCGATGGTGTACTCAACGACGAACCTGGGTGCACGAATGGCAAAACGTCATTTTTTCGGATGAATCCAGGTTCTGTTTACAGCATCATGATGGTCGCATCCGTGTTTGGCGACATCGCGGTGACCGCACATTGGAAGCGTATATTCGTCATCGCCATTCTGGCGTATCACACGGCGTGATGGTATGGGGTGCCATTGGTTTCACGTCTCGGTCACCTCTTGTTCGCATTGACGGCACTGAACAGTGGACGTTACATTTCAGATGTGTTACGACCCGTGGCTCTTCCCTTCATTCAATCCCTGCGAAACCCTACATTTCAGCAGGATAATGCACGACCGCATGTTGCAGGTCCTGTACGGGCCTTTCTGGATACATAAAACGTTCGACTGCTGCCCTGGCCAGCACATTTTCCAGATCTCTCAGCAGTTGAAAACATCTGGTCAATGGTGGCCGAGCAACTGGCTCGCCAGTCACTACTCTTGATGAACTGTGGTATCGTGTTGAAGCTGCATGGGCAGCTGTACCTGTACACGCCATCCAAGCTCTGTTTGACTCAATGCCCAGGCGTATCAAGGCGATTATTACGGCCAGAGGTGGTTGTTCTTGGTATTGATTTCTCAGGATCTATGCACCCAAATTGCGTGAAAATGTAATCACATGTCAGTTCTAGTATAATATATTTGTCCAATGAACACCCGTTTATCATCTGCATTTCTTCTTGATGTAGCAATTTTAATGGCCAGTAGTGTGTTTGTTGCAGTCATGCAGCACCATTTGCACTCCTCGATTACGGCTCTGCTCAGAGTGGAAATGTATTATGAGCGGCACTCTGCATTTCGCAACATTAGCACTCTTTGTGTTACTGACTGTGACACACGAAATGAGCCAGATCTCTTCTCTGCTGTCTGTGCCAAAGAAATAATTTTAATAACTTATATGCGCACCCAGGAATTGGATATGCTGTACAACAGTTCAAAAGGCTACTTTGACTTCACGTGAGTGAAATACGATTCGTATACTCGCAATTTTGTGTGAATTTGTGCGGATGGAGCACCATCAGGTAAGTCTAGTTTGTAGCTGGGTCACACACCCCTGTTAGGCTTTCAATTTGTGTTACAGACAGTTTGTTCCATAGTGCATTTTTAGTTAGAATTTGGGCAGTTATTTTGTCTCGAAATATATCAATGTATTTTGTTCTGATTAGCACCAAAAAGGCTAAATCCAGTTAACATCAAACACCATAGAAATTAATGGATGCTTCAAAATTATGCATAATGATGCCAGAAAACGGCATAGCATATTGCAGTGTAATTAATAATCGAAAAATTGCGGTGTCGAATAGCTTTCAGAGTAAGTTATGAATAGTGAAATGTAGTATTGAGCAATATCATCTGGAAGTTGGAACCCGTCCAGCTTGCAGCCGAAAGAGAGAGAGTTGTTGCAGGACGAGTACTTTAGCGGATGATGGTAAAATCAACAGGTGAGTCATAAAAACGTGGTTATGGGAGGTTCTGTAGCGACCGACAGTGGCACTGCAAAATCAAGTAGTGGGGCGACCATTCACCTCAGCAGCGATGGCAGCCGTAACAGCGACGTACGATGTGATGCCAGATTCTGCAAAAGATGAGCTCTCAAATTCTTTATCAACTGTTTGGCACACTTGTAACTCTTCAGAACAGAATCGTTGCTAATGATAAAGACCCAGCAGATTCCACGTCACCAGGTGAAGAAGAGGGTGTAATTGACGAGGACAGGATTAAGAGCGAATTCAGCAGTATCGAAGTTTTCAGTGCTGATATGCACTCAACATGAGTCATGTATGAAGATGAAATGGGTTTACAGTCTCCCACTGTTGTGTCAGTAGAACCAGTTAAAACTGAACAATTAGTAACCAGTCTGAGAGATTCGATAACTGGGCTTAGTGATGACAGTCGAGCAATGACAAATCTAGTAGAGGAGCAATTGAATCCAGCTGTAGAGTGCACAAAATATTTTATTGTTGTCGAAAATTGCAACATTAGGTAATCTGAAGACAAAATTAAGAACAGAAGTCGGTAAAGTAAGTACCAACGTACAAACAGAAATAAGTAAAGTTTACGAAAAGGTAAAGTAAAATGTAAAAACGGAGATTGATACAATCATGGCTCACATAACAGAAATGAAAAACACGATACTGCAAAGCCTGTTTTATTCCGAATTAGGATGCAATGGCCCTATGGCTAAGCATTCATGTCCAAAGGTACATTGCATCATGATTCGAAATAACACATGCATACATGTCCAAAAGGAATAATGCATCGTATTCGGACGCGACTTGCAATATAATGGATATACAGGGGATATGCAAAATAATGTGAACAGTGGTAGTAATGGGATGGTTGTGTTTGACGCTCAACAACGCAGGTAAGGCACGTGTAACGCTGGACTGTGCGTGGTCACTACGGACTGTACATCAGTGCAGGTTGTTTACGAGTAGTGCACAATTCGTATTTATATTCAGAGGCCGAGATCGGCGCGCAATGAAAGACCTAACAGAGTTCCAGAGAGGGCAGATTGTGGGGGCCCGATTAGCTGGAGCATCAGTAACCAAGACAGCCACCTTATTGAATGTTTCAAGAGTAACTGTTTCAACAGTAATGACAGCCTACACAAAACATGGAAAGACATCATCACGTAAACGTAACAGTCGGCACAAATCAAAACTAAATGACAGAGATCGACGTACGCTAGCACGAGTTGTGTCAAAACAGCACAGAACTACGGCGGCTAAAGTGACTGCAGAACTCAATAGGCATCTTGGATACCCTATATCAACCGACACTTCTCCGAGAACTCCATAAAACGAATATTCACGGACGAGCTGATATATCGAAACTATTAGTGACGACAACCAATGCAAAGAAACGTAAAAGATGGTGTCAGGAGCATAAATCCTGGACGGCTGATCAGAGGAAACACGTCATCTGGTCCGACGAGTCAACGTTTTCGTTTTTTTCCAACGTCGGGCCGGGTTTACCTCTGGATAACGCTAAAAGAAGCCTACAATTCTGATTGTTTGATTCCAACGGTTAAGCATGGAGGTGGAAGTGTGATGGTGTGGGTAGCCATATCATGGTATTCTGCTGGTCCCATCATTACTTTCAAAGGCCGTGCTACAGCCAATGACTATGTGAGCATTTTAGGTTATCAGGTGTATCCCATGACGTAAATGTTGCCGGCCGGAGTGGCCGTGCGGTTCTAGGCACTACAGTCTGGAACCGAGCGACCGCTACGGTCGCAGGTTCGAATCCTGCCTCGGGCATGGATGTGTGTGATGTCCTTAGGTTAGTTAGGTTTAATTAGTTTAAGTTCTAGGCGACTGATGACCTCAGAAGTTAAGTCGCATAGTGCCCAGAGCCATTTGAACCATTTTTGAACGTAAATGTTGTTCCCCAAAAATGATGCCATGTTTCAGGACGATAATGCACCCACTCACACAGCCAGGACAGTACAATCGTGGTCTGATGGATGGATGGATGGATGGATGGAGCAGGATGTATGGGCGCACGACGGCAAGGTCTTCAGCGCCCGCTCAGTAACAGATTGAAACGGGTGTCAAGAAAATACTCAGAACAGTGAGATAAAACAGAACGTAAAACACAGGTCACAAGCTTGGAAAAATACGTGCCTACCCACACCGTAGCGTGGGACGAAGCATGCCATCAGCAGTAAAACATGGACAACATAGAAAGAAAGTGGTAGAGGGAGCTAAAACAACATAGCAGATGGAAGTGGCGGGCTGACCGCAAGGAAAAAAGGGAGGAGCCAGCTACCTTGCAATACACTAAAACCTCCAGCCTAAAAGTTTAGGCCAGAGTCCAGACACATCACAAAACTTTAAAACCCTAGACACACACGTCTCATCATTAGCTAAAACACAGGGCGGATCCCCATCAACTTGAGCTTCTGCCCTTCCATCACGGTATAAAATGCAGTCTATTAAAATGTGCCGGGCAGAGATGTGCACACCACAAGCATCACAAAACGGGGGATCCTCCCGCCTTAATAGAAAGCTATGTGTGAGAGGACAGTGCCCAATCCGAAGACGCGTGAGAGTCAATTCCTCCCGCCTGAGCAACCGGCAGGAGGAACGCCACGGCCGAGTTGTTGACTTCACCAACCGCAGTTTATTGGCCGTCACTGCCAGCCATCCTTCCTCCCACAACTCCATGCACTTCTTGTCGAGTGAAGAAATGACAGACTGCAAGGGAATAGGACACCGGACCACATCCTGCTCTCCGCAGGTCTCCTTGGCAGCCCGATCGGCCTGTTCATTGCCCCATATGCCGACATGACCAGGCACCCAGCAGAAGGACACCTCCTTACCCCGCCGTTGGATCAAGTACAGTTGGTCATATATCAGCTGCACCATCTCCTCAGTTGGGTACAGGTTCTGCAATGATTGTAAGGCACTAAGAGAATCGGAGCAGAGGAGAAATCGATTGCCCCGAACACGATTCATCCGCTCCAGTGCCTTCAGGATCGCGTGGAGCTCCGCTGCAAAAGCGGTGGTCTGAGGAGCATGCAACTGAACTGCATCGTCTTCCCCGACCAGCACACTCCCCAGACTTGAACATTATCGAATCATTGTGGGCGCTATTGGGGCGCAGACTCCAGAGCAGATTTCCGCCTTCCTCATCACTACAGGAGGTAGAAGAGGTTTTGATCGAAGAGTGGCGTACCATTCCACTGGAGACTATGCAATCATTATATGCCCGCATTCCGAGAAGAATCGGAACTGTATTACCGGCAAATGGGGGTCCAACCCCTTATTAATAAACCATTCCCAAGCAAGTACAGGTGTTCACGTTGTTTTGCCTATCCCCTGTACGAGTACAGGTTGTAGATACATGGTTGACGACATATGGAAGTTTAGACCTGGCCATGAGTTGTGGTCAGATAGCCTAATGGTAAGGCGACCGCTTGCGGTAAGCGGGGAATCCCGGTTCGAGTCCCAGTCTGGTACAAATTTTCATTGTCATTCAGTTATACAGCTAATGGTTGCCCATATGCGCAATTCCAATTTCGTTTCAAGAAGTGACAAAGCTAAAATCAAAAGCAAACTGTGACACGTCTGCCCAAAGCCAAGTAAAATTGGAGCAACAGGTTGATGACAAGCTGAAAACTTACTGGCAGATTAAAAAAGTGTTCTGGACCAGGAACTGAAACCAGAACCTTTGCCTTTTATAGACAAGCGCTCCATCAACTGAGCGACCCACGCGTGATCTGCCGTCACAGCTTCCCCCAGTACCTCATCTCCCACCTTCTTCTTGAAAAATGATTGTTTCAAAAGTAGTTTCAAATCACAGCAAGGTGTGAAAAAATTGCAAAGCACGCACTAAAGAATCAGAAGTAAAGATAAAAAAAATGTTTAAATGTGTGTGAAATCTTATGGGACTTAACTGCTAAGGTCGTCATTCCCTAAGCTTACACACTACTTAACCTAAATTATCCTAAGGACAAACACGCACACCCATGCCCGGGGGAGGACTCGAACCTCCGCCGGGACCAGCCGCACAGCCCATGACTGCAGCGCCTTAGAAGTAAAGATCTCAAAAAGGTTGAAAACTAACAAAGCTGTCACCTTTTACTGAGCATATGTAACTAAAGTGCGCAGAACACGAGGAGACAGTGGTTGCAGAATTGACGAGTATAAGTGATAAGATAATGCTTGATCAGCGTACTCTTTTGAGGTGCATGTAACCGAGATGAGTCGCATGCTGGACGCAGAGCATATGATTCGTTTCAAGCAGAGCAGCTGGCACATATCAAGCACTTCAGGAAACTGTTCACAAAAGGCAAGGAGATTTCAATGTTGCGTAGAAGTGTATTAAAGTATCCGCCTGTTACCTCAGTGATAGCAGTATTCTTTCGTTGTTCGAAGTTTAATTATTTCGATTAACACAGAAATGTGCATCCATAATTGTTCATACAGGAATTTATGGACATGTTACTGGTGTCTTGGTCTGCACAAGGACGAATTTCTTTTGTAGTAGGACATTTCAGAGGGGACGCCTTTATGTGAGCGAGTAATTTAGCCAAAAGGTTGTCTTGATTACAACGAGTGCTAGGAATTAAAAAAAAACAACAACAGGGTATTGGTCTTGGGAAATTCAGGAAGGTTGCTAGCGGATTTCTGCGGTGGCAAGAAGTATAAACCGTATTGACGCACAATGAAAGTGTCCTGTGAAAACGGTCGCCGGCCGCGGTGATCTCGCGGTTCTAGGCGCTCAGTCCGGAACCGCGCGCCTTCTACGGTCGCAGGTTCGAATCCTGCCTCGGGCATGGATGTATGTGACGTCCTTAGGTTAGTTAGGTTTAAGTAGTTCTAAGTTCTAGGAGACTGATCACCACAGATGTTAAGTCCCATAGTGCTCAGAGCCATTTGAACCATTTGAATAACGGTCGAAACGAATTAAATACGTTCGTGTGGGCATGACCACAGAACTACACTACTGGCCATTAAAATTGCTACACCACGAAGATGACTTGCTACAGACGCGAAATTTAACCGACAGGAAGAAGATGCTGTGATATGCAAATGATAAGCTTTTCAGAGCATTCACACAAGGTTGGCGACGGTGGCAACACCTACAACGTGCTAACATGAGGAAAGTTTCAAACCAATTTCTCATACGCAAACACCAGTTTACTGCGTTGCCTGGTGAAACGTTGTTGTGATGCCTCGTGTAAGGAGGAGAAATGCGTAACATCACGTTTCCGACTTTGATAAAGGTCAGATTGAAGCCTATCGTGATTGCGGTTTATCGTATCGCGACACTGCTGCTCGCGTTGGTCGAGATCCAATGACTGTTAGCAGATTATGGAATCGTTGGGTTCAGGAGGGTAATACGGAATGCCGTGCTGGATCCCAACGGCCTCGTATCACTAGCAGTCGAGATGACAGGCATCTTATCCGCATAGCTGTAACGGATCGTGCAGCCACGTCTCGATTCCTGAGTCAAGACAACAACCATCTGCACGAACACTTCGACGACGTTTGCAGCAGCATGGACTATCAGCTCGGAGACCATGGCTGTGGTTACCCTTGAGGCTGCATTACAGACAGGAGCGCCTGCGATGGTGTACTCAACGACGAACCTGGGTGCACGAATGGCAAAACGTTAGTGTTTGGCGACATCGCGGTGAACGCACATTGCAAGCGTGTATTCGTCATCGCCATACTGGCGTATCACCCGGCGTGATGGTATGGGGTGCCATTGGTACACGTCTCGGTCACCTCTTGTTCGATCGACGGCACTTTGAACACTGGACGTTACATGTCAGATGTGTTACGACCCGTGAATCTACCCTCCATTCGATCCTTGCGAAACCCTACATTTCAGCAGGATAATGCACGACCACATGTTGCAGGTCCTGTACGGGCCTTTGTGGATACAGAAAATGTTCGACTGCTGACCTGGTCAGCACATTCTCCAGATCTCTCACCAATTGAAAACGTGTGGTCAATGGTGGCCGAGCAACTGGCTCGTCACAATACGCCAGGCACTACTCTTGATGAACTGTGGTATCGTGTTGAAGCTGCATGGGCAGCTGTACCTGTACACGCCATCCAAGCTCTGTTTGACTCATTGCCCAGGCGTATGAAGGCCGTTATTACGGCCAGAGGTGATTGTTGTGGGTACTGATTCCTCAGGATCTATGCACCCAAATTGCGTGAAAATGTAATCACGTGTCAGTTCTAGTATAATATATTTGTCCAATGAATACCCGTTTATCATCTGCATTTCTTCTTGATGTAGAAATTTTAATGGCCAGTAGTGTATTTGCCATGGGTTCAGAACGCATGTTACCATTCTATATTCAGAGAGAGTTGCTTGCAACACTGCATGATAATAATTATCATAATTACGTCTAGTTCCTCAAAAGAGCAAAACGCTTGCGCTGCCAGCAGAACGGACAGTATCGCGCGACGGTGTTAGCCTGGCGCATCTTATGCGTACGGCTCACACGCAAAATGCATGCAGCAGGTGACTTAGTATTAGCCGTTGCGAAGACAATGTAGAAATGGCAGTCAGCATCTTCCATATAATCTGTTAAACTAGACAAGTGTCTCAGTGCGGGATCAGCCATAGACAACGAAGTCTCAGTATTAAGTAGATCTCTGGCACAGAATATTCATGAACTGAGAGCAATCAGTGGGGAAAACAGATGCCACAGTTGCCACTGATACCATGTGGCAGCGGCTGGCGGAGCTGTATGGTCCATCAACTAGCCTGGCGGAGCACTTGCCAGTATTCCAGTGACCCTGACTGGAATGGAGGGACTCGTAGCCTTGAAGAGTGGAGGTGGGACACACCTGCAGCGTCATGCATGAGTGTCGTGCGGCAAGACCAATCCTGTGGCAGTCCAACTCATCACGGATTTATTGACAAACTTTTCTCCAGTGATACGTTTAGAATAGTGAGGCTGTTTGATGATCAGGAACAGTCTGCAGCAGAAACAATAAAGAATAACAACTGATTGTGGGAAATCTGGGCTTATAAACAGAATGTTAAACAGTATCAGGGTGAAAACACTTCCGAATTACACGTGAGAGGGCTTGAACAAGCAAGTAAAACAGAAAATGGAAGAGTACTCCTGAGGGAAGCAATGTTATCCATAAATTCGAGCAACGTTAGCCATATATTCGTATTCGATGGAAATTCCGAATATGAACTTCCCCTGAGGCTGGGTAACGATCATACAACGCTGTTTTTACACTCCCAGTAGCACGTTTGTGGACTGTCACTTCATAACAGGAGCTTAGAGTGTTTAAATGTTTGGCTTTATGAACACTAAAAAAGGAAAATTCGCTAGCAACACCCGATATCGATGAAAAAGCAATAATTAAAGATTTTTTATACCAAGAGGAGTCAGTACCCATTCCAACTGACGTGAATCCAATTGTAACAGTATTAGCAGATGGTTTGGAGAGTGAGTTATTACTCGAGACTGGTTCAGAGATTTCAGCGATTTCTCAAGAACACTTTATTGCCTTGCCAGGCAAAATGGAAGTGGTAGTATTGCCAGCACAGGCGCCGACTCCATGGGGCCCGAGAGAGCCTGAGCCCCTCAAAAATTCGTTTGAGGGGCGGAGCCCCCCCCCCCCTCCCACCCCCAGTAATTTAAGAAAATGATTAGTTATATTATGCTTTGTAAAATCACAAAATTATGTTGGAATTTTTTATTTTCCTTGTTTGACGATAGTTACCTTTTAAAATACATTCAGTAATGAATTAAAACAAATACAGTAAGCAAGTTAACTGAAAACGAGTTGTGTGAATCATGATAGCGTTACGGTGCTGCGGGCACACTTAGAATTAGTCCCGGTGCGCGAACCTTCGGGTAAAATCTGGCGTCGGCGGGCCAGCGCTGCGGCCGCGGAGAAAATGGCTCTGAGCACTATGTGACTTAACTTCTGAGGTCATCAGTCGCCTAGAACTTAGAGCTAATTAAACCTAACTAACCTAACGACATCACACATATCCATGCCCGAGGCAGGATTCGAACCTGCGACCGTAGCGGTCGCTCGGTTCCAGACTGCAGCGCCTAGAACCGCACGGCCACTCCGGCCGGCCGGCCGCGGAGACATCAAAAGGACTGGAGCAGAAGCGCCTGGAACCCTACGCCTTCGTCGCCTTGACGCTTCGAGCCATTACGATACCCCGGCTATGTAACGCCCACCCTGCTGTCGCAGTCATTCAGTGTAGATAGTTTCGTTTAGTGCATGCTGCAGACATGTTTAGTATTCTGGCTTCAGTGTCTATTGGACTGTTTTATACGATTATATTTTATTCGTTTACTTTAGTCTCTTAGTGTGTTGTGAATTATGTTTGCAATGGATAAATATGTTACCGGCCGAGGTGGCCAAGCGTTTCTAGGCGCTACAGTCTGGAACCGCGCGACCGCTACGGTCGCAGGTTCAAATCCTGCCTCGGGCATGGAAGTGTGTGATGTCCTTAGGTTAGTTAGGTTTAAGTAGTTCTATGTTCTAGGGGACTGATGACCTTAGAAGTTAAGTCCCATAGTTCTCAGAGCTATTTGAACCATTTGATAAATATATTACCAAAAAGGCACCCTTGGAAGTTGATGATACTACAAGTCAACCTCCAATGATTATTGTGTCGTCAATTGCTTTGTCGTCTTCAGGCGAGAACCGTTCACAGCCGAAACCTTGATAATCCGGCGAGGGAAGATCATTTCAGAAGTCTTGGTTGATCAAATATACATAGCTAGAATATGAAGCATCTACCGAAAATGTTTTTTGCAAAACCTGCAACGTGGCAGATGCTAAAAATCTATTACATCGGTCTCATCGGATTAGGGAAAGACGGGGAAGGAAGTCGGCCGTGCCCTTTCAAATAAACCATCCCGGCATTTGCCTGGAGCGATTTCGGGAAATTGCGGAAAACCTAAACCAAGATGGCCGGACGCTGGATTGAACCGTCGTCCTCCCGAATGCGAGTCCAGTGTGCTAACCACTGCGCCACCTCGCTCAATAATCTATTACAGTTTTTTTTAAAAAAAGAAAAAAAAGATGCATTTACTTCCGTAGAGTTTTCTAACTGGAAAAAGGCTTTGGAAAAATTCCGTCTTCATGAAAATACGTTTACGCATAGAGAAGGTATTCTGAAACTAAATTCTGTCACTAACCGAAGTGTGGCCTCCCAATAGAATGAACAGTTAGATAGTAATATGAAGAAACACCGTTTAGTTCTTGAGACAATTTTTACTACCGTGCAATTTCTATGCCGACAGGGACTAGCAATTAGAGGGTATGAAGATGTAAACTCAAATTTAGGGCAATAAAGTTTAGGGCGTTCGGGGTATAAGTGGACGTCCCACGATATTCAAAACGAGATCGTTGATCTACTAGGAAAGTGTATGTTGAGAAAAGTATTGGCTTCAATCAAGAAGACTGAACATTTCTATATTATGGTTGACAAAACAAGTGATTCTTCGATTCACGAACAAGTGTCATTTTGTATTCGTGCTGTCGATGATTCCTTAATCATCAACGAAGACTTTATTGGCTTATATGACACCCCCAACACTGAATCACAAACTCTGTTTAGTATTTTAAAAGACGTTTTTGCTCGTCTTGATTTGTCAAAGGATAACTTAAGAGGACAGTGCTATGATGGTGCCTCGAATATGAGAGGTAAGTTCGAAGGACTGAAAAAGTTAGTTTTGGATATACGACCAAAAGCACTTTATGTGCACTGCACTGCTCACCGTTTAGACTTGGCAGTTGTAGACAATCTCCGCCATCTTACGTCAACGAGAGATATTATGGCTTTAGCCAAGGACTTAATAAACACCGTAAGGGAATCCAACAAAAGGATGGGACTTTTCACAAACGTAAGCTGTGAGGGCGTCAACGACCAAGCTGGTCTACGACCCCTTTGCCCGACTCGATGGACTATGCGAGCTTCTAGTATCTTGAGAATATTGAAAAAGTTTGAAGAACTTAGTGTTTTTTTGAAACATCTTGTGCAGAGGACAAAACAGAGGCAGATTACAAATGTACAGGCTTCCTTGAGTCAATGTTACAACTCAAGACTTATTTCTTTTTACATCTTTATTGCCATGCAATGAACCCGGTAGAGGATGTCAATGAAAAAAATCAGTGCCCTCATCTAAGTGTTGCTGATCTGGAAAAAATATATGAGGGTTTGATTTGTATATTGAATGGGAGGTGTGATAGTTTTGAACACTCTTGGGAATTGTGTTTAAAAGAAAAACCTTCACCAGTTGATGATCTGTCGCTTCCTCGGAATCTGTACGCCTGTGGTAGCTGAGTGGTCAGCGTGACGGAATGTCGATCCAAAGGACCCGGGTTCGATTCCCGGATGGGTCGGAGATTTTCTCCGCTCAGGGACTGGGTGTTGTGTTGTCCCAATCATCATCATTTCATCCCCATCGACGCGCACGTCGCCGAAGTGGCGTCAAATCGAAAGACTTGCACCAGGCGTACGGTCTACCCGACGGGAGGCCCTCCTCACACGACATTTCCATTTTTTCCTCGGAATCTAAGTATACCAAGGTAGTATGAAAACAACGAAGACGGCTCGGCACACACTTTCAAAACCCCAAAGGAATACTGCAAAGCTATTTACATTGAAGTTTGTGAAACGGTGCAATCTTGCATTACTGAGCGGTTTACTTCAACTGGACTCACACAGGTCATTGCAGTTGAACAGAGATGAATTTGAAAAAATCAAGTGAGTTTTTCAAAACTGACCTAGACACTGAGAGACCGCGCTTACATATATGTTAGGCAATATCGCTAATAAAAACAACTGGTCTTAAAAAAAAAACCTGCGTAATGTAAGAAAGTACATTACACAAGAGCCTGCAGTTGGAGAAATGTTATATGAAGTAGTGAAGTGTATTAAGCTTCTCTAAGTAGTTCCAAACACGATAGCAACAGTAGCGCGGTCATTTAGCATCCTTAGACGTCTGAAGTCATATCTCCAATCGACAATGGGACAGAAGCGATTGAACAACTTGGCTGTTCTTCATGCCCATCGAGATGAATTGGATATCCGACCAGTCATCAATGACTTCATATTCAGTAATCCAGTCTGATGGTCGACATTTGCAGCTTTCTACAGACTCTCTAGCCCTAACAATGACATTTAGAGCAATATTAAAAATCTTTATAAAATAGAGAATTAAATACATACATAATGTTAAATTTTCAGTTTCGAAATATTAGTACTAGTTTAGTACTTTATTACTATATTACGATAGTACTGTATTAGTTATTCTCAAATACTTAAAATATTTTTAGGGCGTAAGACCCAATTAAAACCCGCTGTTTACATACTTTTTGAGTGAAAGTATTAGGTATACCGTATTGACTTTATTAACTGTATTAAAGCATTAACTTTGAGATATTGCTTAAATTAGCTATTTCGCCTATTAATCAAAGTGCTGTTACTGTGCGACAGCAATATATTATGTTTTATTCTTTTAACGATAGTTAAGGATTTATTTAAATATAATTTCAGGCTTTTCAGAGCTATATATTCACTGCTTTGTAATAGTCTATAAGCACGAGTATTACTGTAAATTAAATTAGCTTTTTATGAAAATTCCGTGCGTATTTATGTTTTGTTTATTTTTCAAAGCCAAAAAATGTCAGGCTTGTCAGGTTTCCCGGTGTGTCAAGTTATCGAGAGTCCAGTTTATGGGGTTCTAATGTTGATCATACGACTCTAAAATGCTTAAAAAACTTTAAAACTCACTACTTTTAATCTAAAATTTAGAAAATTTTCCGGAGCAAGGACCCCAGTATGGGCCCCCCAATATTTTTTATAAGTCAGCGCCCCTAATTGCCAGTATCCTTTAGAGCTACAGGGAAGTTCTCCAGTGCAATCTGGTACGAAGTTAACCCTACCTGCACAAAAAGGACTGTGGCGTCTCTGATGTGAAGTGGCACTTCTTTGATTATGCTCTTAGGTTTTGTCTCCAGTCTTTGTGCTCTCGCGCCATGTTTGACATCCATTTCTGTATACGCTATTTTCAGAGCCGAAATAAATGTTAATTCTTACTCTAAAAGTGTGTTATTACGGTTCTACGCCACGTAATACCCACAATGTGTGCATTCAGGACTCATTTTCATCAGTAATAGACCCCATGTGTCGGCCCACATAGTATTGAAAACAATGGATCTACCAGTGTCGTTTTGTGCAAAAGTGTCGCACCCTAGCAATTGTGCTTGCATTTTTAATAGTGTTCCTGATGTACAGTCTGTTGAAAGTGAACAATTTTCTGGCCCCTGCCATGCCAGCAGCCACTTAACTGTTGTCAGTCCAACATGGCATCCGTCAAATGCTAGTATGGAGCAGGGCCTGCCATCTGGACAGTGCACACCGCTCACCAACATAGTGAATGATAATTGTATGAAGGAAGTTGTCTTTCACCCTCCGGTTAAGCAGTCGCCTTCCGGTCGGTTCGATGCGCAGATGCAGTTTGATAACTGTATTCCGAAAGCTCAGACATGTGGGGTCACGCATTCTTCCTTGCCTGACGTCATTGCACCCCCCCCCCCCTCCCCCCACTGTTATAACGGCACTGGCTGTTACACCTGCACCTGCCTCCGGGCCTGCAGTTGGAACACATTGTGCCATCGGTTGCGCCAGCCCATGCCTCTCCGTGTGCTGCTTCCGGCCGCCCTTCCATGCACACCTTGGGCAACACATCACCCACTGCTACTGCATCATCCATAATGAGCACCTCTTCGACCGCACACCTTCACAACTCTGGCGGCACCTTCGTACATTGATTGATGACGAGGCACTACCCTACGCTGCTCTGTGGACTCTGTGGATGGTCAAACTACCATCAGACCTACAGCTTCACCCACTATTGCACGTCGCTGACCCTCTCAAGGTACGCCTACGCATGGCCGATCGGGCCTACACAATCATTCGTCACCAATACTGCCTGTCATGGATGACATTGCCTTTGCCTTCTGTTGGCGCCCCTGTTTTGCTGGTTCCATGCACCGCCAGTAGAGGCCAGCGCAAGCGCCTCAGCAGCTCAGCGACCTGCACCCTCCCGACAGCAGCCGACCTCACCCAAGCAACAGCCCGAGCGTTCTTGAGCTACGACGCAGCCAGCTGCATCCCCCGCCTGCCTCGCATGCTTTGCCTCCAAGCTTACCTTCTTTGCTGGTACCATGCAACCAACGGGAACGCCGCTCACAACTGTCACGAGCCTTGTGCATACCCAAATGACTTTGGCGGGCACGTTTAGGTGCCACGTCCCGCCATGTTCATCAACGGCGCCTACCTTCAGACACCTCATGGCTTGCACCAACGGCACAGCACCTTTACATCACGGACTTGTTGTGCGACATGCGCTTTCTCGTTGACACTGGCGCCGATGTCAACATTATCCTGGCTAAGCATGCGGGCAACATGGTTTCTCCTGCTAACCTCGCACTGGTCACTGTAAATCACTCTCATATTGCAGTCCTCGGCTCCATCAACATGTCGGTTCGTCTTGCCCCAGGCACGACATTTCCTTGGACCTTCCATGTAACCAACGTGGACGAACTTGTTATTGCGTTAGACTTTCTACACCATTACGAGCTTTCACCGGACCTACAGGCTGCTACACTCTGCCATGCATCCGGTTCTACCATTTCATGGTCGAACAAGTGCAGCATGCCCCTGCTCTCTATGTCCTTGGCCACAACAAATCACAGCTCTGTTCCACATCTGTTACTTTCCTTGGCCACACTGTCTCGGCCGACGGCCTCTGCCCTACTGATTCATGAATCACAAACATCCTTGCTCTGCCTCTCCCTAAGAATTATGCATAACTGCGCCATTTCCTAGGGATGGTGAAAATTTATCAGCGACATATACCTCGGGCTGCCTCCATCCAGTCAGCTCTAACCGACGCCCTCGCCAACAAAAATACAACTGGAAAGCATAAACTGGACTGGACTAGGCCCATGCTGGATGCTTTCGACAATTTGAAATCGACCATCGTGTAGGCTGCCACTCTCACGCACCCTGACCCCGAGGCGCGACTTTCTATCACTATCGACAATAGCGAGTCGGCTGTATGTGCTATCCTCCAACAGCACACTGCAGACTCAATGCAGCCACTCCGTTTCTTCTCAAAAAAAGCCTACAAGGAATCCATGTAAATGGTTGGCCTTCAAGCGTGAGCTCCTCGTGGTTTATGAGGCAATCAAACATTTCAGGAGCGACATTGAAGGACGCGCTTTCACCATCTATTTGGACCATAAACCTCTTGTTGACGCGATCCGCAACCCGGCGAAACATCTCCCACCGCACCGCTCCCGCACATGGACTTTATTTGCCAACATTCTTTGGACCCTTGCTACATCCGCAGTGTCGAAAATGTAGTTGCCAACTACCTCTCCCGCATTTCGATGATCTCCACTCTGTTGAACTTAGAGGAACTGGCGCAGCTTCAAGCCGAAAATGCGGACACACAACGTCTGCTCTCAGAGGACGGATCTTTGCTTGTCATCAAACCTATTGCTCTGCAAGGGTCGTCAACTCCTATCATCTGTGATGTTTCTATTGGTTCACCCCACCCATTGATGCCTTACCCCCATCGGCGCGGGATTTTCGATGCATTACATGATCTTACTCACCCCGGAACGTGAGCAGCGACACAACTCATAACTGAACGTTTCGTTTGGTCAGGCGTGCGGTACAATTGCCACTCATGGTCATGCGCATGCGTTCCTTGTCAATGGAGCAAGGTTAGCAGACATGCACAACTGCCTTTAGGACAGTTTGACGTCCCCAGGGGCTGCCAGTGCCATGTGCACATCGACATAGTCAGTCCTCTTCCCCCTTCGGAGGGATACAAATACATCCTTTCTGTGATCGACTGCATCACCCGTTGGGTTGAGGCAGTACCTCTGGTGGACATTACGGATGAGGCTATCACTTGCACGTTCATTTCAGAATGGGTGGTTAGATTCGATTATCCCATCACTTACCACAGGCCAGGACCACCAGTTCAAGTCATTGCTTTTCACTTGCTTGTGTGAGTTATGCAGGGTGGCGAAATTTCCGCAGGCCAGTGGACTAGTGGAGCAATGGCACAGAATGCTAAAAGCTGCACTCATGTGCCACGGAGGGCTTTGTTCTGAGGCTGCCGTGGGTGTTGCTGGGAATCTACTCCACATACAAGGAGGACCTCAATGCGTTGTTGGCAGAGGTCCTATATGGTGAACTACCCGTCCTGCCTGCCAAACTCGTCAAGGATACTTCTCCGACGGATGCTACCAACCTGCCGGCCCTCATCAAATGAGTGCGTGCTCACGTGGCCCGCCTTCGTCCACTCTACCTCGCGCTTATTCCATGCCTCAGGTGTTTGTTCATAAGGACTTGAAATCATATGATTTCGTCATATTATGAGATGACTCTGTTCGTGCAGCTCTGCAACCTCTGTACTCTGGCCCGCACAGCGTATTGCACTGCGAGGTCAATGCATTCGTGATTCTGCTGAAAGGCCACCTGAATACAGTTTTGGTACGACGTTTAAAACCCGCGTGGTTCCTCCTGGAGTCACTCCTCACCAATCCCTGCTAACCTGTCTCCACTGACAACTCGCCCACCACTGCCACCACCCCCTTCACCTCGCCACCGTCTGCGCATCTGTCTGCCGCACAAGACCATGACGACAACGTGCCTGAGCCACGCACTTCGCGCACTGGACTCCGACTCCACCCACTAAGCTAGCACGAAGATTTTTTTGTGGATGTGAGCTAGCTCTGCCCCATCGTGCTCTGCACTGCTGGGAGGGGGGGGGGGGCACATTGTGGCATCTCTGACTCAAAGCGACGCTTCTTTGATTATGCTCTTTGGTTTTGTCTTCTGTCTTTGTGCTCTTGCGCCATGTTTGACATCCATTTCTGTATTCGCTTTGTTCAGTGTCAAAATAAATATTAATTCTTACTCTAAAAGTGTGTTATGGTTCTACACCACATGATATCCATAGGACATTGTCATAGAGCATACATTTTTTATCTTTCTGAAACAGTGTAGAATTTTTTGAATTTGTATATCTCTGATATACATTTTGATTTGTGTTAAATGAAAATGTATGTTAAAGGATAGGCAACCCGAGGGGAATAGGAATATTTCCTTCAATGTTTATACAGTGAAAGGGAGACAATAGAAGTACCTTGGAAACTAAATATCCAGAATGGGGTGGAGAGCAAGGGAATAGAGTAGTTCTGGTACAGAGAATTAGGAGAGAGAATAGGGTGCAGAAAGACGCTGTTAGGGAGTAAAAGCAGATTAGGGAAGAGATAACTGAAAGAGTCAAGGATATGACTATGTTATCGCATGTACAGAAAGAAACATTGAAGGAAATATTCCTATTCCCCTTGAGTTGCAAAGGAATTTGTGTGTTGGTTAAACATCAAGCCTGACGTGTCCTTTACCTTTTGTGCAAAGAGAAGAAATGCAGACCAAAATCAGCCAGATATTATCGTGAGGTGTTATTAAAGTGCCACCATGGAGTACGTTATACCATTATTCATGGTACCAAGAAAGGAAGTGAACGTCAACTTGTTTCAGATGCCCAGAATTGAATTGATACAGTGGTTTCATGGAGCGAAAATTTGTCATCTATGTATGTAATATGGGACTATTGGAATCCTTAATCAGAGCAGGAATTCGCAAAGTACATCACATTTCTTCATAACAGCTCATGTTACCACTTCGGTGTGGTGGCACTTGGTCTGAACATATTGGTTTGTACATTTATGCGGGCAGGGTTTAAGGTCCAGAGTCAAGAGTTTATGGATCAACTGACAACGTGTGTCAATGAGGTATGGTTTGTGATGCCCACATAGGAAGAGCACTCACTTGTTGGAGCAAGAGAAGGAGGTATTAGTTAAGAGTGAGATTCTTGGGGCACGTCATTAATGAGGAAGGCATAGTACCTGTAAGAGGAAAGAGCAAAAGCAGAATTTCCCAACCAGAAAAACAAAAAGCAGCTGAGAGTCATATTTGGGCCTTTTGTCGTCTTTCATTGACGATTTGTCTCCTCACACACTTTTAACAATCCAGCTCTGAACCAATTACTCAAAAAGGACATACATGGGCCTGGACAGAAGACTGTAAGACAGGTTTCCAAGAACTCGAACATTAATTGCTGAAAAGCAAACTTTTATATCAACCATACTTTACAAAGCCTTTCTTTATGTCATGAGATGCATGTGTGTACTAAATTGGTGTGGAGATCTTCCAAATGGAAGTAAAGGAGGGTGAGGGTCAGCACAATATCTGGTGCATTGCAAATAGGTTTTTGATGGTGGCAGAGTGCAATTACTGTGTGGCTGAGCAGGAGGCGCTAGGTCTAATGTAAGAGTTTCAGAAGTCCAAGGGTTACATACCAGGAAATGAAAAAGCAGTTCTGATAGATCATAAGGCCCTAAGTTTTATGAAAAGTGTCACCTTAGACATCAATCATTAACCACGTGGGCCGCAGCAATGACACAGAGGTCAGATACATCAGAGGCATAGATACTGTCATAGTTGATGCACTATCCATTTTGCTTGCAGAGAGGGTGAAGGTTGAGCAAGGGCAAAGTCGGAAGGGCTGTGAGTCTTGTTTATGAAAGGAAGCCAAAATGAATATGCATTCCGGCAGATACATCCTGAATTTCACAGGGAACAGAATAGGGATGACCACTTGTAGTATGTGAAATGGATTTTGGGGTCACGTACACACACAAAGGTGAAAATATTTTAAAAATATACATCAAGGGGTACTTTTACTATGAAAAAAAAAAAAAAAAACCGATTAGGAAAATTTGAAGTTGTGCTTTCCGAGTCAGTATGTAGATGCTATAATAGACCTGATTCACAAAGCTATGGCCATTATGGTACCCACAAATGCACACTGATCAACCAGAACATTATGACCACCCACCTAATAGCTGGTACGTCCACCTTTTGCATGGATAACAGCGGCGATGCATCGTGGCATGCAAGCAATGAGGGCTGGTAGGTCGCTGGAGGAAGCTAGCACCACATCTGCACACACAAGCCACGAAATTCCTATAAATTCCAGGGAGGGGGGGATGAGCTCTGACGCCATGTTGAATCACATCCCAGATGTGTTCGATCAGGTTCAGATCTTGCCAGTTGGAGGGGGAGAGCATATCAATTAGAACTCGCCACTGTGTTCCTCAAACCACACCATCACACTCCTGGCATTGTGACATGGGTGCATTATCTTTCTAAAAAATGCCACCACCATCAGGAAATACAATCGTCATGAGGGGGTGTAAGTGGCCTGCAAACAGTGTACGATACTCTTTGGCCGTCATGGTACCTCACACGAGCTGCACTGGACCCCTGCATGCCCACGATAATGATTCCCAGAGAATATTGGGGCCGCCACCAGCTTGCCTCCATCCCACAGTACAAGTGTTAAGGAGTTGTTCCCCGGGAAGACAACAGATTTGCATCGTCCCATCAGGATTCATCAGACCATGCAATGCTCTGCCACTGCGACAACGTCCAGTACCAATGCTCATGTGCCCATTTCAGTTGTAGTTGCCGATGTCCTGATGTTAACATTGGCATATGCACAGTTCGTTGGCTGCGGAGGCTTGTCGTTAGGAGTGTTTGGTACACTGTGTGTTCAGATGCACTTGTACTCTGCCCAGCATTAAAGTCTGACATTAGTTCCGCCACAGTTTGCTACCCGTTCTGTTTTACCAGTATGCCAGCCTACAATGTCCAACGTCTGTAACAAGGTGTGGCCGCCCAACCCCATGACCTGTGGACACGTTTTCACCAGGTTTTGAAGACATTCGTCACAGGACTCCTTGAACACCTAACGAGTTGTGCAGTTTCCAAGATGCTCGTTCCAAGTCTCTAGGCCATGACAGTCGGCCCCAGTCAAATGCTGATAGACTGTGCACCTTCCCCATTCTACACACAAACAGAATGCTCACCGATACCACATGCTCCTTGAGTGTGTCTGACTAGCAGTTATTCCTCACCAGGTGATGATGCTATCACCTGTACAGGTTTATACTGATAGTAGGTCAGTGATCATAATGTGCTGGCTTATCAGTGTATATTGAAATTACAAGAGATGGTGATTTTAAGAAGATGTGGGTGTGAGTGCAGAAGCAGATCAGTGTCTGTGATCAATGTTAAAAAGTAGAAGCTGCCTGTGTCAAAGAATTAAAGTTGAAGCACTGATGCAATTAATCAGAAAGGATCTTTTCAGTCGATTTCTTTTATGAATAGAGTGTTGCATTTATATTTTTGTTGTCTTAGATGTGTTCTCCAAACATGTAGCATTTTTGAATATACCATTTTATTTGATCAGATGTGCGTATTTGGAAGTCTTAATAGAGTATTTTGTTAAAGTTGGAAAGCTAGACACCTTACTGTCCGAGAATGGTCTGCATTTTATGGCTAATAAGTTTGAAGATATTGTGGAGAAGAATCAGATTAGCCACACAATAATTTAACTTTGCTTCCAGTGGGGTAACCCCAGCGAGAGGTCGATGAAAGTTGGTTGTGTCACACTTTCTGTGAAAGACATAACCCACATGTACGGATTTTATTCTATCATTTCAGGGTGAGATCAAGAATCTACGGCGCGAAGCTGCAGGTTTAGTGCAATGTAAACTAATATTGACCACCTGGACTCACCTATTCACACTGTGAGGGCCCAGGAGAGGCAAGAATGGCACAATGACAAGGCCAAGCTGATATGTTTCAGCCAGGCAACTTGGTATTGGTATAAAAGACAGAGCTAGGAAAGTGTTGCAAGAAATCAAAAAGTTTCTACTAGTGTATCAGGGTCCATCCCTTGTAAAGAGTTCACCATGTACCAATACTTATCCCTTACTATACGCAATATTTAGAAGAGCTTTTAGATTAAAGAACGTCCTGGACATGAGTAAAGAACAATCCTTGCTTTCCTTGTGTTCTCTTCCTCTCTTCTTTGATCTATTTTCTTCTCTTTCTAGCATGGATAAGGGAATCTGAGATATTTCCATGAAATAATTGGTAGGGATGTTATTGAAATACCAAGGGAATATGCCAAGTACACAAAAGATGATTATAGAGTGGTGGGAAAGTAGCATGACTGAAGTGAAATACTCCAATTGTCTAAGGAAGAATAAAGGTTAGAAACATAGGGAAAGGTGTGAAGTTGAGATGAAGTAGAAACCAGGAATAATTCTGGATAAATTAGAATACTGGAAGCAACAATGCAAGATACTGATAAATGAATAATGTTGGGGGGCGTTAAGCTAAAAATACTAAAGGATGCCTAGGAAACACAGCTTGAAACATAGGTAAAAGCACGAAATGTTGAACATAAATGATGATGAGGTTTTTTGTTTTAAATAGACAAGTGTTTTCCATTAGGCGATTGAATAACCTGTAAATACTATGCAGTAGGCTAAGGAAACAGACAGCAGCATACTGCACCAGAATAATATTCAGGTGAAGAAATGATCATATTTCATGCCTTTGGTAAATTCTGGGTTGAGATGCATCAAGTGCCAGAAGAGAGCTAAGTTTTTGAATGCATGTATTTCTAGGGTTCTTTGGCATGAAATAGACTGACCAATCACAAGCGCCAGAAAAGGTGGAGAATAAGTTTTGTACATATGTAGATGTACAGCTATGAAATAAAAGAAATGAACCAAACTGGGAAAGTGTGATATTCATTCGATCGAAGTAGGACAATACAGAAACTGACCAAGAAACATTGATGGAGTTGAGAGTTGTAGTCATTAGTCGGAGTAAAACATGAGGAGAAATAGTGGCAAGCCTATAACATTTTCCTGGTCATCAGAAAAAATATTAAGGAATGGTATTGAAAAAAAATCTGGAAAAGGAAAGTGGATCTATGTCTTGAACACACTGTCACAAGGCATGGCAAACAGGGCCCCTCTGACACCACTGCAAGGGTGGAGTTATGAGGTTTGTGAAGCAGACCACAACTGAGAATAAGAGCTAGATAACATGGACTGGAGTGGAGTTGCAGTAATGAAGACATGAGGAGCGTCATTGCAGTGATATGTTACACAGTAGTCCCTGCAGTGTCCACAATAATTGTTAGACATCAAGGTGAAGAACCAGATTCACTCCCAACATGTCTTTCCAGTCACCAGACTAAATCTAGCATGTGAAACAGTGTAGTGAAGAAAGGGACAGCGTGTTCTATAATGTAAACAAATGAGGTATAGAAAATTTACAGATTTTCATATTGGTGTGGCAAGCACAGCCTCACAGATGTGGAATGTAGAGCATCTTTAACAGGATTTACTCAAATTGATCCCGTTGTTGTTGTTGTTGTTGTTGTTGTTGTCTTCAGTCCTGAGACTGGTTTGATGCAGCTCTCCATGCTACTCTATCCTGTGCAAGCTTCTTCATCTCCCAGTACTTACTGCAACCTACATCCTTCTGAATCTGCTTAGTGTATTCATCTCTTGGTCTCCCTCTACGATTTTTACCCTCCACGCTGCCCTCCAATGCTAAATTTGTGATCCCCTCATGCCTCAGAACATGTCTACCAACTGGTCCCTTCTTCTTGTCAAGATGTGCCACAAACTCCTCTTCTCCCCAATTCTATTCAATACCTCCTCATTAGTTATGTGATCTACCCATCTAATCTTCAGCATTCTTCTGTAGCACCATATTTCGAATGCTTCTATTCTCTTCTTGTCCAAACTATTTGTCATCCATGTTTCACTTCCTTACATGGCTACACTTCATACAAATACTTTCAGTAATGACTTCCTGACATTTAAATCTATACTCGATGTTAACAGTCTACATTTTATATCCTCTCTACTTCGACCATCATCAGTTATTTTGCTCCCCAAATAGCAAAACTCCTTTACTGCTTTAAGTGTCTCATTTCCTAATCTAATTCCCTCAGCATCACCCAACTTAATTCGACTACATTCCATTATCCTCGTTTTGCTTTTGTTGATGTTCATCTTATATCCTCCTTTCAAGACACTCTCCATTCCGTTCAACTGCTCTTCCAAGTCCTTTGCTGTCTCTGACAGAATTACAATGTCATCGGCGAACCTCAACTTTTTATTTCTTCTCCATGGATTTTAATACCTACTCCAAATTTTGCTTTTGTTTCCTTTACTGCTTGCTCAATATACAGATTGAGTAACATCGGGGACAGGCTACAACCCTGTCTCACTCCCTTCCCAACCGCTGCTTCCCTTTCGTGCCATTCGACTCTTATAACTGCCATCTGGTTTCTTTACAAATTGTAAATAGTCTTTCGCTCCCTGTATTTTACCCCTGCCATCTTTAGAATTTGAAAGAGAGTATTCCAGTCAACATTGTCAAAAGCTTCCTCTATGTCTACAAATGCTAGAAACGTAGGTTTGCCTTTCCTTAATCTATTTTCTAAGATAAGTCGTAGGGTCAGTATTGCCTCACGTGTTCCAACATTTCTGCGGAATCCAAACTGATCTTCCCCGAGGTCAGCTTCTACTATTTTTTCCATTCGTCTGTAAAGAATTCGTGTTAGTATTTTGCAGCTGTGACTTATTAAACTCATAGTTTGGTAATTTTCACATTTGTCAACACCTGCTTTCTTTGGGATTGGAATTATTATATTCTTCTTGAAGTCTGAGGGTATTTCACCTGTCTCATAAATCTTGCTCACCAGATAGTAGAGTTTTGTCAGGACTGGCTCCCCCAAGGCTGTCACTAGTTCTAATGGAATGTTATCTACTCCCGGGGCCTTGTTTCGACTCAGGTCTTTCAGTGCTCTGTCAAACTCTTTACGCAGTATCATATCTCCCATTTCATCTTCATCTACATCCTCTTCAATTTCCATAATATTGTCCTCAAGTACATCGCCCTTGTATAGACCCTCTACCCTCTATATACTCCTTCCACCCTTCTGCTTTCCCTTCTTTGATCCCACCACATTTGGAAGAAACTGCAGGGAGATCAGCAGATTATGCACATGGAAATGCCCTCACTGTAATTGGTCAGGTAGCTGTGCACCATTAAAAAAACTGCTTTAATTGTAAGTGGACAGCATACTACACCAGGAACTGCCATGAAGGTGTGTGGCATGCACAGAAAAAGCGCATAGTGCCAGTCCAAGTGAAATCAGGAAAATTCAGGGATACTAAGATACAACAATGTCGCACAGAGAGGCATTGTCACATTAAATGGGTGCACAGTTCAGGTAATAGACTGTGCCACAGAGAACACTATATTAGTGTTATACTGTTTAGAATATAGGAAGAAACTGAAGTTATTGATAGACAATGGAGCAAAGTTGTGTGTTAACTGTACAGTTAGAATAAATGAAGCAGATAGGATTCAGCTGATAGGTGTCAGCAGTGAAGATACATCTAAGTGTGAAAGGTGATGGAGACGTTGGGCACAGGTACCATGTGTATGGGTCAGGGTTAGATATTCCATATGACAACTTGACAGGTACAGATTTTCTAACACAGCATATGGTAAGCTGGACAATGCGAAAAACGTGTTAAAACTGCAAGGGTACGACATACACTCAACAGCAGACAAGGAACCAAAGGTTATGGATTTGAGACCAACCAGATGTCCAACAGGGAGATAGGACTGTGAAAGAAAAGATAACGTCATTAAGAGTAGATGGTAATGTATCATGAGTTAGTGAAATGGAAATGGTTATCCCAAATAGGAGTGTGTACATGGAGTGTATGTACCAGAGCTATTAATGAGAATTGAAATGGCAGGTGCATAAGAGTGTGATGTATTTGTCAGAGGACAAAGTTCAGTTAAAGAACATGAGGTTACTGACAGAAGAATTTGAGCAACTAGTGATAGCATGTGAAGTAAAAGGCAGCAAGGAAGCCATATAGAAGACAGAATGTTGTATTACTGTTTTACGGTAATAGTTGAGGGATGATCATCTATATGCAGAAGTGAAGAGCGCAGTAGTGGACATTTGTATGTAGTATGGAGATGTATTCTACCTACTAGGTGGCAAATTGTGACATACACAGCAGTGAAGCATACGATACTGATAGCACCAGAACATACAGGAAAGGTGATGAACCCTAGACCATACTGAATTCCATAAGGGCAGACAGGAGTCTTAAAAGAGCACATGAATAGATGCCAAAAGATGACAAAACTGCTGAAAGCAAGAGTGTCTGGAATGCACTATTATTGTTGGTTTAGAGAAAAATGGGCAGTATTGGAAGACAGAAGTGGAGGGTCATTGTGGATTATAGCCAATGAAATAATATTACTGCAGGCAATGCATTTCCACTACCAGATATGTCCAGAATCTTGGACGAACTAGGGCAGGCAAAGTACTTCTCGACTCTTGACATTGAAAATGGATATCATCAAATATTGATGAATGAGAAGGACAGTGAAAAAATTGAGTTAAGTTCAAACTGTCAACATTATAAGTGAATGCCAATGAACCTCATGATGCTTCAGTGGCTGATGAACACAGCTTTAGCAGTCTACAAGGGATCAAAAATGTTTTGTTTATCTAGAATTCTGACAATACAGTGTGTTATGCAAGAAATCTATGGAGCATAATGAGAATCTCCATGAAATGCATAATACATTGCCACAGCATAAATTAAAGCTATGTTCAGATATGTGTGAGTTCCTAAAGAAGTGATCGTCGTAGGTAATTGTATTACAGACAAGGGAATCTCAACAGACACGGTGAATGGGAAGGATAAAGTTCTTCCCTCAGTCAAGAACAAAAAAGAACTAAAAGGGTTTTTAGGCTTAATCAGGTAACAAAAGAGTTTTTAGGCTTAATTGAGTACAAGGATTTTTGCAAAACTTGGTATAATCTAAAGCTACTAGGTATGTCTATGAAGTAAGTTCCGTTTGGTTATATAAAAAAAAAGGGTACAGATACAGAAAAATTATTTATTGTAAAAAAATTTACAACTGTTAAACTACTTTTCTACATAGCTTCTGAAATTTTATAGGCACTTGTCATAGCGTGGCACAAGTTTTTATATGCCTTCTTGATAGAAGGTTGCCATCTGTGTATTCAACCATGTGGTAACATGTTCTTTCAGCTCATCGTCATCGTTGAAGTGTTGACCACCAAGGACAGATTTTATGTGTAAGAAGAGATGAAATTTTGCTAGAAGTGAGGTCCAGGCTGTATGGAGGATGATCAAATGCATCTCAGTGAAATTCCTGTAAGAGTTGTTTGGTCACATTTGCCATGTGAGGTCGGGCATTATCATGGAAAAAAAAACAACACCTCTCGACAGTAATCCTCAGTGCTTATTCTGTATTGCACGGCGCAATTTCTTAATGGTCTTGCAGTATCCATGTGCATTGATTGTTTGGCGTCATGGTAAGATCAATCAGCAAAATGCCTTAACTGTCCCAAAAAATGGTGCACATTACTTTTTGAGGTGTCAAGATTTGCTTAGGCTTAACCTTCGTTGGGGATGAAGTGTGCATCCATTCCACTGATTGCCATTTCATTTCAGGAGTGTCGTACGATACCCAAGTTTCACCCGTGTGACTATCCGAGAAAGAAAACCAATGCCTTCTTCATTGCAGCATGTCAAAAACTTGAGTGCACTGCCCATCCATTGTTTTATGTTCTGTTCAGTAAGAATTTTGGGTACACAACATGAGCATTTCAGTTTTTCAGTAATAACTTTATGAATTAGCGATCAGGAGATTTGCGGAGCTTCCATAGCAAGGACACTAAGTGCAAACTTACGGTTGTACTTAATCTTCTCTTCAATTGTGTGAACCAGTTCATCAGTAACCATAGATGGGCGTCCAATTCATTTTTCATTGGGCACTTGAGCATGTCCTTCACTGAACAGTCTGACCCATCTTCTAACCATTGAATCACTCAAAGCATTTTGTCTGTAAACCTCACAGATTTGACGATGAATTTCCTTTGGTTTAATTTTCTTTGCATTTAGAAAACGAATCATAGATCTGATTTCACATGTAGCGGCATTTTCAATTATGGCTGACATAAAGAAACACTACAAAGCACACGTCGGCAGCAACAATCTGAAAATGGTGTACATGTCTTCTCCTTGAGTCAGAGTAACTGCTGCGCATACTCGGAACTGCAATCGTAGTGCTGCTGCGGATAGAAATAGAAACGGAACTTCCTTTGTGGACGACTCTCGTATTTCAGTGCTTTCAAGGAACTGAAGGAGATATGAAGGACATATTGGCTAATCCACCTTTACTTCAGTAATGAGACTTTGACAAGCCATTCATAGTAACTATAGACTCGATGAATTAAGTTTTTGGGGGCAGTTTCATTGCAACACAAAAAAATTGGCAAAGAATTGCCCACTGAATACATATCCAGGTCATTGACCAAGGTATAATTAAACTACAGAACTACAGAAAAAGAACTGTTGGCTATAGCATATGCAATGAAGCAGTTCCCACCACATGTACACAGATGGAGGTTTACAGTGGTAACAGACCATAAGCCACTAAGAAGGATCTTTAGTGTAGAGGATCCAAGTTCAAGCCTCCTGCAGTGTAGACTGAAGCTGGAAGAGTAAGATTAAGAGGTAACCAGGCAGGTTAAATAGTAACGCAGATACTCTGAGTAGAGTAAGGCCCAGAAAACTCCAATATATAGACACAAAACATACAGTTTGTGAAAATACTAACATAGAGACAGGAGAGAACTGTATAGGGGAAGCAAGTGGGGAAAGTGATCCCATGAGTGTGTGACAATTGCAGCTGACCCCAGAAGTAGAAAGGGAAACAGATAGTGAAGAAGAGATTAGTCTCCAAGAGAAGGAGAACATATTAAAGAAGATACATAATAATCTATTTAGAGTTCACCAAGGAATGCATATGACTTTTGAGCAAGCCATATAAGCAGTGGCACAGAATGACTTGTGATGCTGAAGACTATATAAGGAAGTGTCCATCATGTTACAGAAATAGGTACACACAAGCAAAAGCATGAATACTTTTGGAAATTACTGACACAGCCGAGACAATGTTTGACAAGTGTTCAATGGACATAGTGAGCCCTTTAGATATATCCAGCACAGGTAAGAGATATATGTTGAATTTCTGGATGACTTGAGTAAATTTACATTAGCAGTGCCTATAGAAAAACAAGATGCAGTAGCTCTCAAATGTATTTGGAGAAACAGAAGCAGAAGATGAGCAGATGATAAATGCTATTGGTAACACACACAATGGCATATTGCAGCCATACGTAGTAAATCCCATTCAAATTGTAAGGTTCCTAAGTCTAACAAGACATGAAATGAAAGACATGAAGCTTCTGTTCCTCTATCTGAATAAACAGAACACCTAAGTTTACAGTTAACTGATATAGAGGTATTCTTAGCTGGAAGCATATTAGGTTATGTAATAAATATTCTCTTAGCTAATACTAATACATTTCACATGTACAGAATGTTTCCATTATCAAAAGAGATTCTTCTGTCAAAAGCAAAGTATATATTTATTTAGCCCAAGAATGAATTTTTGCTAATTGATGAAGCAAGGAGACAGTATGCAAAGCTGTCAGTTGAACACTTCACTCCACAGAATGAAATAAGAAAAAAATGGCTCTGAGCACTATGGGACTTAACATCTATGGTCATCAGTCCCCTAGAACTTAGAACTACTTAAACCTAACTAACCTAAGGACAGCACACAACACCCAGCCATCACGAGGCAGAGAAAATCCCTGACCCCGCCGGGAATCGAACCCGGGAACCCGGGCGTGGGACGCGAGAACGCTACCGCACGACCACGAGATGCGGGCAATGAAATAAGAACAGATGGCTGTACAGACAAACATTTGCACTACTCCCAGCTTTTAATCATGAAGAATATGAAGCAAAATTGCTTCAGCTGGTGCAAAAAAATCCAAATGATTCTTTAAAAAGAATAGTAACATTAAATCACAGTATTTGGACACACTTATGAGTGGGTATGCGTAGTTCCTAAAGAGGAAGGTCTGACAGCATTATGCAGAAAGCAGACTTCCAAGAATGTATTGTTGAGAGGAGTTGGAAAAGTAAGGTTCTACAATAAGAATAATGGGTATAGAACTAGAGCGTTCCTACAAATTGAATAAATTATAGGTACAGATATGACTACGCAAGATATAAGTTCCCATATAAATTTGAAATCTGACTGATGTATAATTCATAATGACAAGACAAACATTCTGTTGTTAAATTTAGAATTATCGTTAGATCATGTGGTTTGCAATTAGATGACTTGAATGTGTGGGGAAGAGATCAAATGATGTAGAAAGCAAGGTTGATGAACAGTCGGAGGAAATGACACACACTAGATATGTAACACTCTTTTCATTTATAACATGCAAGTGTAACAGTAATTATATTGGTAATTTTAATGTGCTATGGCAAGCAATGAAGGTGCTGTAGAGACATATACTACATGAAATTATTTTCATAATTAAATGCATCTATATGGTTTCTATATGGTTCCAGAGACTTTTCAAGTCTCAAACATCTGTGATGTATGTATGTGGATTGAAGTGATGAATGAAAATGTGTATCAAGGCCGGGATTCGAACCCGGGCCTCCTGCTCACTATGCATATGTGCTAATCACTCCATGACTATGATTGTTGTAGAAAAATTTCTATTAGAACAACTGTCATAAACCAGTATCCAGAAAAAGCATTAGCTCGACAATTGCTTAACAGAGGCTCAGTGGAGATGGTAATTTATTAAGGAGTCCCAAAGACGATGATGAGACAGCAGCCTTTAGGAGGAGACGTTACGTTCAAGTGAATATATTGTAATGTGAGTACAGTAGAACAATATATACTCTTTCAGAAGAATAATGTAATGTACAAAAATTGTAACGCCGACGTATTCTCTTTAAGACAAAATATTGTAATCACTGTGGAACCATATATGATAAGTTCTATAAATGATACTGAAAGTTAGTTAAAAATGGAAGTTTGGTATGGCAGAAACCAAATTGGCCACACGGCCACACGTCGGGCCACAGAAACGCAGGACAATGAAGTGGCAGATCTATAAAAAATAAGTCATTCGACAAGATTTATGAGGTGAATTCCTTAGGTGATTAAAGGATGAATAAGGCGACAGAATCAATGAGGCAAAAGCCTTAAATGATATACAATGTGGCAGAATTAATGAAGCACAGCAGTGACAAAAGATTGAATAAGGTGACAGTATTGATGAGCCAAAGGCCTTAATTGATGAATAAGGTGGCAGAATTAATGAAGCAAGGTCTTTAGGCAATAACTGTGAGACAGAGAGCGAAAACTTACACGAGAGAAAGAAAGGGGGCCTTGAAAAGCTGGAAGGCTTAGTACATATTCCATAGCATATAGGGGACCCCTGCAGACAATATTAACAGTAATATCAGCCTTTTTGCAGATGATGCATTCATCTATAATGAAGACTATCCAAAAGAAACTGCATAACTATACATTCACAACTTGATAAGATTTCAAAGTAGTGCAAAGATTGGTAAATTGCTTTATATGTTCAGAAATGTAAAACTGTGCATTTCACAAAATCGAAAAACATAGTATCCTATAACCCTAACATCAATGAGTCACTGCTGGAATTGGCCAACTTAAACAAATGTCTGGTGTGACACTTTGTAGGGATATGAAATGGAATGATCACACACACTCAGTCGTGGGTAAAGCAGGTGGCAGACTTCAGTTTATTGGTAGAATACTATGGAAGTGCAATCAGTCTAGAAAGGAGATTGCTTACAGATCACTCGTGTGACCCATCATAAAATATTGCTGAAGTGTGTGGGGCCCATAACAAATAGGACTAACAGGGGATATTGAACATATACAGAGAAGCATGAATTGTCACATGTTTGTTTCATCCCTGGGAGAGTGTCACAGAGATAATGAAGGAACTGAACAGGAAGACTCTTGATGATAGATGTAAACTATCCCAAGACATTAACAAAGTTTCAAGAACCAGCTTCAAATGATGACTCTAGGAATATATTACAATCCCCTACACATCGCTCATGTAGGGATCTTGAGAACAAGATTAGAATAATTACTGCATGCACTGAGGCATTCACACAACCAGTCTTCCCATGCTCCATACATGAATGGAACAGGAAAAAGCCCTAATAACTGGTACAATGGGATGTACTCTCTGCCAGGCTCCTCCAAGTTGTTTGCAGAGTATACACGTAGATGTAGGTATGGAAAGGCTTCCTATCCTCTCCACACAGCCTCTGAAGGATATCTGGAGAATAATCAAGACAGCCAATAAGGTGATGTGAAGCCAACAAGACATCATGTCAGGGCTGGTGGGGTGTAGTCAGAGTTACAGGGTGGAGTTAGATAGCTACAATGCTCTGTTGATCTCTGATATATACGAGGATTTTGGTTAGCAGATGGAACAGTGATATGCCATAATTGTCTCTAGGTAAGGATTTGTCTTTAAGACGGAGACACCGCAGCTAGGAAACTCATTCTGTAAACTGATATTCGAAATAAACTTATAAAGGTTAACTGTATCTTTTGAGTGCTTATTCTCCAATCACCTACATATAACTCAGGAAATTTAAATCAGACAATCAGGTCCTCCTCTCATTCAGGTCAACCAATTTAATTTCCTTGAACATGAACCCCTGTCACTCAGTCCTTGGCAAAACCCACACTCAGGACCCAACAACTACCAACCTAAATGAGACAGTTACACACATATGAACTTACAATTTAAGCTGCCACAATATTACTATACTGTTTGGCAAAGGATTTATGCTCTCTGCCATGCAGGACTTAAGACCACAGCACCAGGCTAGCATTAGACATGCTGGCAATTAATACCATGATATTCTGTAAAACACATAATGTAAACCCCCCCCCCCCCCCCCACCCCTCAACCCAGAGGTCATCAACGACAATATAATCACAACACTGTGGCAGTAAACAACTAGATAGCCCACATATACCACTTCCCAACATGAGTTGGAGTGAGGTATCTCATATTAGCTTTTCTCATTAGCTAGTATCATATTAGTATGTGTAAATTGTCACTATACCTTATCAACACCAACTGCCCATGCATCTGTTCTTAATTAGACATTGTCTACTCAACCTGAGCAAAATCAAAGCTTATTATGCCATAGCAGTGGATCTGCCATTCATGTCACATCTAACCTCTTCCAACATGTGATTCATTCTCCTGAATAATGGTGATTGCCCCCATTGCTAATCTTTCTGGGTTGCAGTAATTTCAGAATAGGAATATTAATCTCCAACATAATTTAATAGGCCAGCTTGATTGCTCCAATGGAAACATTCTCAGTATGATAAGTGAAATAATTTCACCAGCTCCTGACAATACATAATTTTATGATGGGCTATTTTTCAGTTCCATTCTGCACTTTCTTGTAGAGTTACAACTGGTTGTAGCTGAGGCTCATTGCCCCTGCAAACTACAACGTACTTTTATTCTTACACCAGTCTTCCAGATGCCACAGGCTGAACTCCTGCCATGCTGACTTGCACTTTTTGTGTGTGCGTATGCCCTCTTGTGTGACAACAGCTTGTCAGAACCACTGTTGGCTACTGTGAATTTAGATTATTATCCTCAATCAGGATCCAAATATCTGGCAATCTCTACCTTGGATCACAATCTTTCTTTACTCTGACCTTTATAAAAATTCACATCCGTCTATATAGGTTTATACCTGCTTCTTTTGCTTAATCGTTATTGTAATCCACCAACTTATTAACTCTGATATGAGCATGTATAGTGAGATTATAAACTGCTGTCACATCTAAAATTGTACTGAGGTAGAAAATAACTAACAGAAAGATAAATGAAATGCTGTATCCTTGTGGAAATCCAGCTGTCATATCAACTCTTACAGGCTTTGCTAACTTCTGGCAAATAGTGGGAGAGTGAATTTCTTTTTTTAGGCAGTTTTTCCCACTTGTTTAAGGGGCTCCGGAATGCCCTATACTTGCAATGTTAAAATAACGCTTATAAATTACATCTTTCCTCACAAAGTATTTGAGGTAGGAAGTTGAACTTTTTACAGATTATTTATTGGAATATGGGCTATAACTTAACACAGGGATTTTACAAAATTTTAGTTCAGTTATTAAAGACGATTTTTTTTCAATTGTAATGAAAATTCACAACATTTTTTTGCAATTTTTTATTTATATATTCAAAAATATACAGTTTTTTGGAAAAAGGCTGTGTTAAATTATGCAGAAGGTACTGTGTAACATTCACTGAAAGTTTGAAACAAATATGTTTGGAAGATCCTTAGAAAACATGTAATTAGTATGAGAAAATAAAAGTTTTGGGAATCGAGCGACAAAGATTGGATTAACTTTTTAGTGCATTCCAGGTCCATAGGATGGATTATCTTCATCCTCTGCAAACTCCTCCTCCAGCTTCCTCTTGTTCCTCCTCCTGTTTACTCTTGCTTGTATTTCTAGACTCTTTACAGCCCTGTCTGCAGCCCGAAGGCGTTCCTTGTCTAAAGCAAGCATCGCTCGTTGTTGCGTTCGTAGATTTTGCTACAATTTTCTTCAGTTGCAGTTACTGCAACACTGTTCCAAAAGGTGGTCATGTATGAACACTTATCATATTTCAGTTGTATTTCACTAGCAAGTCCTACGTGCTTTATTATGGAGAGTTCCAGACCAACTTCACTACAATGAATACATCTTACACAGTTTGAAAAAATTCCTGAAAAAATTCCTTCGAGAACCGACATATCAAATATTTCATTCACATCCGATTCGCCCATAAAACATTCATAGTTTTCACTCATTGCACCAAGCTTCTTTTGTGAAGTATTTTCTTTCCCACTTTGACTGCTATGGGCAGGTGTACTTGAGAGGTTAGGTTCACTCACTTGGTTATCGTCTTTATTGTTTACAGGAATAACACATACCTTTGGCTTTCCAACATTTCTCCTTTTCTTAAAAGCCTTCAGAGGATTTCTAATAACTTTACTTTTACTCATTATTATACTTCAACAAAACAGAGACTCAAGAAACAGAATTAATTACGAATATTTTCGAGATAACGACAGAGTAAATAAACATGAAACAATCGACAATCACACCAGCGATATATATTGAACCATCACAGGTTAGCCACAACACATACTTTATCTCACATCACTAAAATGTACCTGATGAACACGGACGTTAATAATAACACCATTTGACAGCAGTTTAACAGCGCCACAGTGGGTCACGCCCATGTAGAACACATTTCAAAAAAAATTTAAAAATAGTTGTAGTCTTCGGAATTGAATAAATTATATATCTATTAAAAGGTAATAGTCTGCAGATTCAGAAAACGCAAAAAAGTAAAAATTGAACTTTTCATGATTTTGAGCCTTAAACAAATGCAGTGTTGATTCCCAATCTCCCCTCAAAAAACACTATCCACAAACAGTTGCAGTATGGTGACACACAGAACATAGTTGATACAATTCAGATATAGATCGCACATGTGATTTACGGTTTGTGGGTTAGCTAATCAGTGTGGTGACGGGGCATCCCACGAGAAAATAATTAAAAAAAAAAAAATTCGCCATATCACAAAAAATACCGTATCTTGTACAATAGGATAAATGCTAGAAAACAGAGAACCACATTTTCCAACATTACATAATTTCTCAAGTTGTATAATACCTTTAATGACACCAACAATTTTCTTTGAACTACATTCTTCTAATTATTTTCAGTAGAAAAAAACTTATCTGTACATGAAATTAACTGATATCAACCTACTTAAATCCTAAAAAAATGATTTACCTGATTTTTGGGTCCACTTTACTCCATTTGTTCTATTTTAAGTAACAAATTAAAATAGAAAAATAAGTAACAAATTAAAATAGAAAAACAAGTCTTTATGAAGTTGTTAGCACTTTGTTGAGTATATGTCATTATATTTCTCATAAAAACCTATGAAACTCATTAGCTCTTAAGAGATTGCTACAGGTAAAGAATGAAGAGACAGTGCCCATATATATCTATCCCAGTCTTTATGGCAGAGTTTATTCAGCAGCTCCCCCCTTACTTACTGGCCATGATAAATTCTCTGTAATCATTTTTTTCTCTCTTGAATACATTTTCAGTAGGCTTGAGCCTAATTTAAATTAAGGTCTTGAAACATTTTGGGAATTTTCAAAAAGTTCTCAACTATTTCATAATTTAACAGATATCAAATCCAGTTTTCTCACAATTATTATTTCAATTATTATTTCCAGTTGTGTTAGACCTTGAAAAAATGAATCAAAAGTCACGCTGTGATCTCAGCATATCTATATCACTAAGTGACTATCCTGGGGCATATAAACCAGTCCTAGTTGAAGGTTGCCTAACTAATGGCTTCTAAGGGCAACAAAAATGTGATTTTCAATATTTATTTAAATAGAGGCCAATTAAAAAATTAAAATGCTGATGTCAAGATAGCTAAAACCATCCTTATTTAATGCCACAATCACATTGTGATTTCTAATTCAGAACAATTTTCAAGCAACTGCCTTAATGCAGCCACATTTTAACACATTCGCAAATAATTATTTAAATCTTAACATTATCTCTCAACTGAAGTGCAGTGCTTATTGATAGATCTTTCACATATTGTTAGCTGGTGTAAGTTTCGTGGTGTAGTGTATGCACTGATCCACATGAAGCTTAAAATACGTCTTAATGGCCTGGATGGTCTACTGAATACATTCCCATCCTCGGAAGTGTGCCACATGTCATATCTGTGCTTACTTGCTGTTGCGGGGCTAGTCTCATGTGTATGTTTTGCAGATGTTTAAAACTATGTATCAACCTGCAAGTTAATGAAGCCGTTTTCCATACACCAACTGATATGGAAATTTAGAGATTCTTTCAGAGTAACAATAGTTACATTCTACGAGACTCAGTTTCATATGAGGTGTAATTTAAAAAAAATATTTAAAATGATCTAAAAACTAAAATCTATAACTTCCATTTACAGTCAACATTCAGGCACTAATACTCTACATCACTACTCTGATGTTCACAATTAATCAATCGCCAGACAGTTCACATGACAACTATCAGAATATTTCTCCACTATTCACACTAAATAATGAATTAAATAATACTTTGATAAGCAGTTTAAATTATGTAATGTTCTCAGTGACCAAAAATAATATTTTCTTTCCATGTGTTTGATATTGGTCTTTTATGCTGTCAGACCCCCCCCCCCCCCCCATGAACCATGGACCTTGCCGTTGGTGGGGAGGCTTGCGTGCCTCAGCGATACAGATAGCCGTACCGTAGGTGGAACCACAACGGAGGGGTATCTGTTGAGAGGCCAGACAAACGTGTGGTTCCTGAAGAGGGGCAGCAGCCTTTTCAGTAGTTGCAAGGGCAACAGTCTGGATGATTGACTGATCTGGCCTTGTAAGAATAACCAAAACGGCCTTGCTGTGCTGGTACTGCGAACGGCTGAAAGCAAGGGGAAACTACAGCCGTAATTTTTTCCGAGGGCATGCAGCTTTACTGTATGATTACATGATGATGGCATCCTCATGGGTAAAATATTCCGGAGGTAAAATAGTCCCCCATTCGGATCTCTGGGCGGGGACTACTCAAGAGGATGTCGTTATCAGGAGAAAGAAAACTGGCGTTCTACGGATCGGAGCGTGGAATGTCAGATCCCTTAATCGGGCAGGTAGGTTAGAAAATTTAAAAAGGGAAATGGATAGGTTGAAGTTAGATATAGTGGGAATTAGTGAAGTTCGGTGGGAGGAGGAACAAGACTTCTGGTCAGGTGACTACAGGGTTATAAACACAAAAACAAATAGGGGTAATGCAGGAGTAGGTTTAATAATGAATAGGAAAATAGGAATGCGGGTAAGCTACTACAAACAGCATAGTGAACGCATTATTGTGGCCAAGATAGATACGAAGCCCATGCCTACTACAGTAGTACAAGTTTATATGCCAACTAGCTCTGCAGATGACGAAGAAATTGAAGAAATGTATGATGAAATAAAAGAAATTATTCAGATTGTGAAGGGAGACGAAAATTTAATAGTCATGGGTGACTGGAATTCGAGTGTAGGAAAAGGGAGAGAAGGAAACATAGTAGGTGAATATGGATTGGGGGACAGAAATGAAAGAGGAAGCCGCCTGGTCGAATTTTGCACAGAGCACAACATAATCATAACTAACACTTGGTTTAAGAATCATGAAAAAAGGTTGTATACATGGAAGAACCCTGGAGATACTAAAAGGTTTCAGATAGATTATATAATGGTAAGACAGAGATTTAGGAACCAGGTTTTAAATTGTAAGACATTTCCAGGGGCAGATGTGGACTCTGACCACAATCTATTGGTTATGACCTGTAGATTAAAACTGAAGAAACTGCAAAAAGGTGGGAATTTAAGGATATGGGGCCTGGATAAACTAAAAGAACCAGAGGTTGTACAGAGATTCAGGGAGAGCATAAGGGAGCAATTGACAGGAATGGGGGAAATAAATACAGTAGAAGAAGAATGGGTAGCTTTGAGGGATGAAGTAGTGAAGGCAGCAGAGGATCAAGTAGGTAAAAAGACGAGGGCTAGTAGAAATCCTTGGGTAACAGAAGAAATATTGAATTTAATTGATGAAAGGAGAAAATATAAAAATGCAGTAAGTGAAACAGGCAAAAAGGAATACAAACGTCTCAAAAATGAGATCGACAGAAAGTGCAAAATGGCTAAGCAGGGATGGCTAGAGGACAAATGTAAGGATGTAGAGGCCTATCTCACTAGGGGTAAGATAGATACCGCCTACAGGAAAATTAAAGAGACCTTTGGAGATAAGAGAACAACTTGTATGAATATCAAGAGCTCAGATGGAAACCCAGTTCTAAGCAAAGAAGGGAAAGCAGAAAGGTGGAAGGAGTATATAGAGGGTCTATACAAGGGCGATGTACTTGAGGACAATATTATGGAAATGGAAGAGGATGTAGATGAAGATGAAATGGGAGATATGATACTGCGTGAAGAGTTTGACAGAGCACTGAAAGACCTGAGTCGAAACAAGGCCCCCGGAGTAGACAATATTCCATTGGAACTACTGACGGCCGTGGGAGAGCCAGTCCTGACAAAACTCTACCATCTGGTGAGCAAGATGTATGAAACAGGCGAAATACCCTCAGACTTCAAGAAGAATATAATAATTCCAATCCCAAAGAAAGCGGGTGTTGACAGATGTGAAAATTACCGAACTATCAGCTTAATAAGTCACAGCTGCAAAATACTAACACGAATTCTTTACAGACGAATGGAAAAACTAGTAGAAGCCAACCTCGGGGAAGATCAGTTTGGATTCCGTAGAAACACTGGAACACGTGAGGCAATACTGACCTTACGACTTATCTTAGAAGAAAGATTAAGGAAAGGCAAACCTACGTTTCTAGCATTTGTAGACTTAGAGAAAGCTTTTGACAATGTTGACTGGAATACTCTCTTTCAAATTCTAAAGGTGGCAGGGGTAAAATACAGGGAGCGAAAGGCTATTTACAATTTGTACAGAAACCAGATGGCAGTTATAAGAGTCGAGGGACATGAAAGGGAAGCAGTGGTTGGGAAGGGAGTAAGACAGGGTTGTAGCCTCTCCCCGATGTTGTTCAATCTGTATATTGAGCAAGCAGTAAAGGAAACAAAAGAAAAATTCGGAGTAGGTATTAAAATTCATGGAGAAGAAATAAAAACTTTGAGGTTCGCCGATGACATTGTAATTCTGTCAGAGACAGCAAAGGACTTGGAAGAGCAGTTGAATGGAATGGACAGTGTCTTGAAAGGAGGATATAAGATGAACATCAACAAAAGCAAAACAAGGATAATGGAATGTAGTCTACTTAAGTCGGGTGATGCTGAGGGAATTAGATTAGGAAATGAGGCACTTAAAGTAGTAAAGGAGTTTTGCTATTTGGGGAGCAAAATAACTGATGATGGTCGAAGTAGAGAGGATATAAAATGTAGGCTGGCAATGGCAAGGAAAGCGTTTCTGAAGAAGAGAAATTTGTTAACATCCAGTATAGATTTAAGTGTCAGGAAGTCATTTCTGAAAGTATTCGTATGGAGTGTAGCCATGTATGGAAGTGAAACATGGACGATAAATAGTTTGAACAAGAAGAGAATAGAAGCTTTCGAAATGTGGTGCTACAGAAGAATGCTGAAGATTAGATGGGTAGATCACATAACTAATGAGGAAGTATTGAATAGGATTGGGGAGAAGAGAAGTTTGTGGCACAACTTGACCAGAAGAAGGGATCGGTTGGTAGGACATGTTCTGAGGCATCAAGGGATCACCAATTTAGTATTGGAGGGCAGCGTGGAGGGTAAAAATCGTAGAGGGAGACCAAGAGATGAATACACTAAGCAGATTCAGAAGGATGTAGGTTGCAGTAGGTACTGGGAGATGAAAAAGCTTGCACAGGATAGAGTAGCATGGAGAGCTGCATCAAACCAGTCTCAGGACTGAAGACCACAACAACAACAACATGCTGTCAGAGAGTGATTTCTGGAATTTTAAAATTTGTTATAATTTATGAATCACATTGTGTAACTGAGCAGTGAGTCACATGCATGTAATGAAATGCTTAATGTAAAGTAGCCAGTGTAAGGAAGCAAAATCTTTATTTCTCTTTTTCAGACATACAAAAATGAGATTATACACAATTTATTTATTTTTCAGGATATACAAATTCTGTAAATTGATTTCAGTCAGTTCATAGTTGGTACTGGTGAGGGAGGTACATTACGGGTTATCCATAAAAAACTATGAAGTTGAATGGCTACAATATGTTTCAGCAAATCAGAAGAGAAAATATTCATGCACATGCCTATCTCAATGAGTCTGAAGTCAGCTATCCTACTTTACTATTTACTATCTACTATTCTACTTTACAACTTACTTTTGTTGAGAAGCAGTGTATAATAGGGTAAGGTGGGCTCATCCTACTTGTTATTGAACGACTATGGATTTCAACAGATTATTTTTCCTCTTCAGTTATTTTTTCACTACTGGCACATATACAATATTTCCATAAAGTAACTAATTTCTTATTCATGCTACATTTCATAAAGCTTTATTATTCACATGATAGTTTTCATACTAATGATGCTAACAATATATTTAGTTCTCATGGAAACATTTATTTAAAGAAATATTCATAATTTATGATACCTATAGGACTTGTGCATTTCAGAATTCTAAAGTGATAAAAACTGTTTGTTTTTGGATTGCAATAGCTCAATCAAAAGCCCTCATTCTCCTCTTTTCAACAAATGTCTTACTCTTTCTGAAAATGCATTATTTGAAAATTTATTCATATTCATAATTTTCGTGTTCCAGAGTGTTCAAATCTTAAAATGAATTTTTTTTCCAAAATATCCAGTGCTATAGTTTTGTAGTCCTGATTTTTCTGTTGCCAAAAATGTATACTGCCACTTAGATAACCTGTTAATATGCTACTTATTCAAATTAGAAAATTTCACTTTCTAGAAACTTTTGGTGAACTCAGGGAATCCGCTTCCACACTGAACTGCTGTCTCATAAAACACTACCGGTAATTCTGTCATTTTTTAATTGTACACCTTTTGGGTAAACAAACTTATTTCTCTGCCTATTGTATATTTGTCCCTTTTAATGTTCCTGTCTTCTATGTTAATATCAAATGTAACAGCTTAATAGTTTACCAATTTGTAAATTTCTTTCGTACAACATCTACAAACAGGCTTCATGTACAAAGCTTCTGTCAGTCGAAATACGAAAACAATTTGAAACAATCTATGTATCATCAAGTAATTTTTAGTCAGCCTGCAGTTGGTATTCAGTTAGAACAGTCACGTTGTTAGTAAGTCAATAACTGGTAGTTAAAATGTACAGTTACTATGTGTCAGTGTGGCAAAGTTTGCAGTGAGCCTCACAATATGTATGGTTATTTTATTGATTATTGATATTTGTAAAAGGACTGAGCAATTTTCAATTAGAGGTGACAGAAATGTGCTAAAGTTTGCAAAGCCTATCATTGAACTAAACTGTGTATCAATAAGTATGAAGAGAAACAAGCCAAACCCAAGAAAATATTTATCAGTAATATTTTCTCTTCCTGAACTCAATGCATATGATCCAGATGAAACACAGTTCCAGCAGGATGGTGCAACAAGTCATACTGCTACAGTATTAACGGTTTACTTAGACCCACTCTTCCTGGTCATCTCACCAGCAAAAATTGCAATATTCAGTGGCCTTCTAATTCATCAGGTTTATTGGCTCCAGACCTTTTTCTTTGGGGTTACCTCAAGTCTACACTTTCCCAAGAGAACCATTCAAGAATCAGAGATGATCTGAAAGAGGAAATTTGCCAAGAAATGAATGACACTGCACTGAAGGTGGAGCCTCCAACAATGTGTGCAAGATCAAAGATGCCATCTGAGTGAAACCATATTAAAAAATGATAACTTTCAGGATAAACTCTTCACTGCCACTTATGTATGCTAGATTCATGTCAAAGTACTTTGTTTAATCCTCTACTTTGTGCAAACTTTTTAATCTTCCTGTTTGACTACACGCTCTATACCAACTCCTGCTTACCTCAACATTTCTATGTCCTCTTTTGAAAATTCATTATTTGTCAAAATTATGAACGTTAGATTTGTTACTGTATTCTTCAGATCAGAGAGAGAGAGAGAGAGAGAGAGAGAGAGAGAGAGAGAGAGAGAACTACTGCACTGTCAGAGAGATGATAGTGTCATTTTGTCATGAAAAGTAAACTACAACATAGTATCACACAGTAGTTTGAAAACAGATAACAAAGATAATGAAACAGACTTTTTGCTTTAGTTTCTTCATCACCTATAGTTCTGACAATATATTTAGGAAGTGTCTTCACACAGAGGAATAAAGCTGTTCAGTAAGGAAGTGTGGATTGCTGAACCCTGACGATATAATACTTCAAGACACATTGAACTTCTCTTTGCCCAAATTCCTAATGAAACTCGAAAATTGGGCAAAGCAGTAAGGTTGCTCAAAATGAACAAGAAGCTATTTGACACTGATGAAATACATGGTGATACAGTATTCACTCAAATGCTTCAGAAAACGTGGTGCCAGGAACTCTTCTCATCCTGTAACAGAAAACCTACATGTTATTTGAATTATTTGTTAATATCTCTCTCTCTCACTCTCTCTCTCTCTCTCTCTCTCTCTCTCTCTCTCTCACACACACACACATACACACACACACACACACACACACACACACACACACACACACTAGGGCATGCAGGGGTATAGCAGTACCCTTAATTTCACTCATTTAAGCATGAACATTTGCTATGCCCTTTGATATTTGAACAGCTATCTAGGTAACATAACAAAAATTAGCCAAGTCACTAAAACTTTCAGTCACAGTTAACTTTCATGACATGATTTATTTTGTGACACCAAAAAGCACTCAGAGTAGTCTCTTGAATTTGAAATGACATATAAATGATAACTTTCTATATGTCATAAGTTTGTTTGATAATATTAATGGATACTGTAAAACAGCTCCACATATGCAGCACATAAGCTTCAGTGTATGCTCATCTCCAACTCATACAGAACCATACTGCAAATAATGTACAATTAAAATTAAGAAAGCATTTCATTAATGCAGCTGCAGCAGCTATAATCAGTTAGCAGACATCATTTAGTGTCACAATTTTTTTACCTGCTTCTTAGAAGAAGGGAACAGTAAATGTTTATAGCAGTTATTAATCTTTTATGATAGTTAGTGCAGTGTCCACTGACTTTGGAGCACATATCTATTCCCAGTTTTCCTCTTTTTTGTGTGTATCATAGTTTTGTAGACATATGTCACAGTTGGTGGTTTTATCTCTTGTGTGTTCTGCTTATCATTTCTTAGTCTCTGATTAGGTTGGAGCATGTTTTTCATGATTTTATGTAATTTTTACACACCAGAAAACGGACAGGTATTGCACTTGTTGTGTACAGACACAAGGTGAATTGGCCACTATCCAGAAACAGTTGGAAATTGTGTTGGCCACAGTTACAGGCTTCAGACTGCCATCTGGAGCTGTTTTCATGCTGGGCATCAGTGGTGAATGCTGTGACACTACAGGTACCACTGGGATTTCCTGGAAACTCTGCTGTCACTGTCTTCCAGTGTGCAACATCTGATCATTTTCTCCTCATTTCAGGATAACAGGCAGACAGTAGTGGGTTCGTATGTCTTTGGGCAGAAGGTGAATTTGAGAACTGGTGCCCTTACACTTTAACAGATGTGACGCACTGCCCAGTACTGATACCACATCCGTTGGGCCAATGGCCAATTTTCCTGAAAAGTCCAGATGAATACATGGGGTAATTCTGGTTATTAGAAGTTGCAGTGTTAAGTGAGTAGTTGTGCCCTCAGACAAACGGAGATCAGATTAGGAAAGACAGACAGTGTGCGTTTGGTATTTGCGAGTAGGTCTCATCTAAGACATAAAGCAGGCTCTACAAGCAGCTATTGAGTACAGTGTATACAACCAGCTGCAAACAGTAGCTCATGTTGGCACAAATGAGTCATTCCAGCTTAGATTAGACAGTTGGCTGAATTGGTGAACATAAGTAGTTTGCATGCAGGAAGGAAGCATGGTTCACTGTTTACAGCAATATGCCCATAACTGATCGCAGTACTCTGCTTGGGGCTGAGTGGAAGGCCTAAAGTAGAAGTTCAGATGATTCTTTGTTTATCTCAGATGCTGAATTACCTATTGTAAGTGGAGAAAGACCAGTGACATTACTCTTGGAGGAGAATTTCATTCTTGCAGATTAGAGAGATTAATGTGATATTAGGAGCACCATTCATGTTAAGATCTTGTTTATTAAATGTAATAATGTTGACATAGTATTGGGCACAGAATGCTGGCTGAAATCTCAAGTGAATAGCACTGAAATCCCAAATTAGATTGCAATGTATATCACAAGGATAGGCTAAATACCACTGGCAGGGGCATATTTATTTCTGTAAAGAACTCAATAATATCTAGTGAATTTATAGCTGAATCTGAATGTAAAATAATAAGAGGTGAAGGTAAATCAAGAGAAGGTCAAACAGAGTAATTGTATGCTTTTACAGACAACCTGACTCAGGGGCCATAGTGGCAGAGCATCCCAGATAAAACTTGAGGAATATCATGAGTAACTTTGCTGTCTGGAGAAGACTTCAATTTGACTGCTGCAGAACGGGGAGTTATGCGGTTATAATTGGTGCCAGAGACAAAGATTCCTGCGAGAATGTTCTGAATGTCTTGTCTGAAAATTACATTGAGCACATAGCTAGAAAACTAACTCCCAAGGACAATGGTTTATACCTCCTTGTAACTAACAGCATCAAACATTTCAAATCAGTTAATGTCACAGTGATCAGAAGGACATTATTGTATCAGTAATTACTCATGTTGCAAGGGATTTTAAGAAAGGTAGGAAATTATTTTTATTTAGAAAGAGTGACAGGTAACAAATTGCAATGTATCCGAGCAGTCTATAACAAATATTCAGCTCTACAGATATGGACAGAGAGCACAAATGGATAAAACACACAAACATTGTACACTGTGTCTTAGGCAATTATACACTGAGTGAGGTTGTGAGAGACAGAAAAGACACACTATGGTTTACCAGTGATGTTGGAAAGCTGCTATGAATGCAAAGAGTGTGTCAGCATAGATTTAAGTGAAGTCAAAATCTAGTTTAAAAACAAATTCTGAACAAAGAAAAATTGAAAGTAAGGAGAACATTGCACAAAGCATTCATTGAATTGGAAAGTAAATGTTATCAACCAATCTGACTAAAAATACTAGAAAGTTTGCTACGTTAAGTCAGTAAGTGAGTAAGTGGGTGGAAATCACCTGCTCAGTCCCATCATTGACCATATTGTCACTGAAACAGAAGATGACACAGAGAAGCCAAAACTACTTAATTTTCTGAACAAATCCTTCCAGTCTTTGCAGAGCCACACGAAATGACAGAATTAAGACAAAAGACTGTAGAACAGAAAAGCAAGTAAACTGCTCAACATTGCAAAGGGACTTGGATGAGATGATATACTTGGGAGATTCTACAGGGCTTATGTGAAAACTTGCTCCCCTTCTAGGAATAGTTCATCGTAGATCATTGTAGCAACAAAGAGTAACAAGTGAATAGGAAAGATTTGCAAGTCATTCCCATTTTTAAGAGGGTGTTTGGACAGGTGCTCACATTCATAGGCCAGTCTATCTGACATCAATCTGTTGTAGAAAACCTGCAAAAACAGATTTTGTGAAGCTCAACTTTCTCAGTTCCTCCATGGGGTGCAGAGCACCATAGATGATGCAAACTGGATGGATCTTGTGTTCCTTGATCCTCAGATCTGCACTGTCATTTAGCAAATAAATTTGAGCTTACTAAGTGTCAGATGAGATTTGTGATTGTATTCAGAACTTCTTGCATTCAGAACATAAGCTGTTTTAAAATGGATAAAATGGTCATATATAAGGATAATTTCAGGGTTTGTAACTTTTTACGTTATATGTAAACAATCTAGTGGATAACACTGCAAGCTCCATTATGGTTTTCGCAGACTATGTAGTTATCTATACAATGTTGCTACAGCTGAAGACTGTAGCAAAATTCAGCAGGACCTGCAGAGAATCAACAATTGATACAGGCACTTGTAGTTCCTGCTGAATGCACACAAATGTACTGTCTGTGCATAACCAGGTGAAGAGATTCATTACTGTTCAGTTACACTGTTGGTGATAAAATTACAACAAACAGTAAAAACCGCAAAATACAGAAGAGTAACTGTGCAGTGCAATGTAAAGTGGAATATGATCATATAAATTCAGTTGTAGGAAAAGTGAATGACAGGTTGTAATTCATTGGGAGGATCTTAAGAAAATGTTAACTCTTGTCCTTTGTAAAATCGCTAAGTGGGTCAAGGCTTCCATCCAGTCCCTTGTTGACCACTATGATGTGGCAGTAGAAGATAGCAAAAAACTGAGAGAAGGAAAAAGTCTTTCCTTCTCATCCTGTGCAGTAAGTCTACCCTCACTTGCGGTTCTCGGTGACTTTCCCAGAATCTACCCCTTTCCTAGACCTCTCCAATCTTTTTCCTTAACCCCTCTTCTTTCCCCTTCAACCCCTCTGCCTGAAGAAGGGGCTACTGGCTCCAAAAGATTGCCTAATTACAACCATCTTTTTTGTGTATGTTCTGCTGCTGCTTGGCGAGTAGATTTTTTTTATCTATCCAATTAAATTATTTTGTCAAAAGTTGATTGTTTTTGTTGCTATAGTTTAAGCTTCTGTATGACTCACAAACTGAAAATGCTTAGAATGAATGTACTGAGTGCTATGTGTGGTTATTTAGTAAGTGCAATAGTGCCTGGTTATTTAAATTATATTGACACAAAGGAATTAATAACATTAGCTGCTAGTGGACACTGATTTAAATCAACAAGGAAATTTGAAAATTTGTAGTGGACTGCAATTTGAACTCTGGTCTCCTGCTTACTTTACAGATGCACTGACCACAGTGCCATCCGGACACAGTGGTCATCGCAACTGCACAGATTACCCTAGCATGCCTCCCATCTGACCCTAATTCTCAACTTATTCATACACTATAAGAGGGGTGCCCCATGCCCATTATCCTTGTTACTCATAGCATTTTGTCAATTCCCATAAGAGTTCAAGTGTGGCATGCATCTGCACCAAAGTGATCAGCGGTTCGTCCTCACCATAAGAGTTCAAGTGTGGCATGCATCTTCACCAAAGTGATCAGTTGGTCGTCCTCACCTTTAATTACATATATGGTGTCTGCTCTTTTGGCAATCATGCCATCCAAACACAGTGGTCTTGGAACTGCATAGACTACCCTAGCATGCCTCCAGTCAGATCCAAATTCTCAACTTATCCACACAATACAGGTGGAATGCCCAATGTCCATTATTCTCATTACTTATTGCATTTTGTCAACTCCCATAAGAGTTTGAGCAAGGTGTGCATCTGCACTGAAGTGATCAGTTGGTCATCCACAGCTTTAATTATATATGTGATATCTCTTCTTTTGGACATGTTCGAAAGAACAGATGCCACATATTTAGATTATACAAATATTAGAAAAAATAGTACAGTACTTTTCTGTAAAAGAATTAAAACTATACAATAAAACTTCCCATAACAGACACACTCCAACAGCAGACTCCTCTTAATAGCGAACATTTTAAAATTTCTTTGCAAAATAACATCAGCCCTTAACGTAAAATTCTTTCATATAGTGGGCATTTTCACTAATGGACATGGGCACTGAAATGTCTCCCCCAGCAATAATCAAAACTTCCAAGTAACAGGAAGTAACAGGAAGAAAAAGACAGATATAAATTAAACTAAACAGCTGAATATTTTGCAAATTAAAGTGCATACTGTTTCTGTTTTGAAGTGAGAAAGTTTGGCAAAAAAGGGTAACAGGAACTTGTGAGGTCTATGAAGAAACAAACATTTTTAACTGTGATGAGACTGGCCTTTTCTTCAGAATTCTTCCCAGTAAAATAATGGCTTGAAAAGGTGAAAACTGCTGAGGAGGCAACATTTCAAAAGAATGACTCATTGTATCGTGTGTTAATAAGATATGTGAATCTGAAAGGTCTTTAATTATTGGTAAGGCTGCAAAGCCCATACGTTTTAAGGGCACTTAAGTAAATTAAACATGGCATGGTATGCTAATAAATGATTTTGCATGACAAGGGCAATAAAAATTGAACTGCTGCTGTCATTTGATAGAAGAATGGAAAGACAAAGGAGGAAAGTGATTTTTTTATTGATATTTCACTTCCCATAGTGTTGCTCCACCAAAAAATTGTGAAAATAATCTGTTTGCTGGCAAATTGACCTTCACATTGCTGATCACTGGATTTACAGACAAAAGGTGTTGGGACATATTTTGTCTCAAATAACATTGTTGAATGTGGATATGAATTCAGAAAATCTGTCGTCGTATTGGATGCAATTCTGTGGATTTCTTCAGCCTTAAAACAGGTAACATCCACTACAATCAGGAGCTGTTTCAAGAAGGCAAGATTCATTCTGAATGACTATGCTTCAGTGATCAACAAATGTGTCAAAGAAAACAACTTCAAGGAACATGAGCATGAACTTCGTACTTTAGTAGAAGAATTTGGTTGCTCTGATGGATACATCAATATCAGTGATGGACTGTTCACAGAAATTACATCAACCAATCTAAGTGAACTCATATAAAAGCTTCATAAAAATGGGCATTGTGACAATGTTGAGAATAGGACTGAGATGAAGGTGACATAACTGAATTTGACTTTTTGAGTCTGCAGGTAGCTAAAGAGGTAAGAAAATTGAAACAATACTTTTAAGTGAAAAATGATGAAGAGGGATTCAAATATTAGCAGTTGAGGTACATATTGTGAAGATGATTACAAATGACACTCTGGTTCAGAGAAAAAAAGATTATTTCAAACCAACCTACCACAGTGCATGAAATAAATTTTAGTATTGTATTATATTAGTGTTTGACGACTTATTAACATAGTACTGTACGTAACCAAAGATAAGTTTTCCATGTACTGTATTGTGTTCTGTATATTTATCTTTCTCTGAATAGTGGGCACTTCTTAAAAGCAGACATTTTTATTTTCTCCATGTATGTCCATTATTCGGCAATTTTACTGTACATTTTACTCACAGCTGGAGTGTCATTTACAAAGAATAAAGGCAGAACAATTGGCTTATGTGATGTACAACTACTATTTGCACTGTATGGGCCCACTTTTGACATGGCAACAGAAATATATGCTCTTTTATATATTGTTAATATCACACTTTTTCACAAATGTAATTAATGTGTGGTTGTTCAAGTAAATTATGGAAATGGCTATTTGCTGTTTGTCTTAAAATACTATAACTCACAGACACAAGCTCAGTAACCAATAAAATGGATAAATTATCATTTGAGTCACAGGTATACCAGTAGAGCTAATCAACAGCTCCAGTCAACCAGTGAGTAAGTCTGAGTTCCAAGGTGTGTCCTTGGCCCAGTGAACTATCTTAGGAGCAGATGAGTTACTTGTAGTGCAGCTGATGTAAATGGAAAAGACAGTCATTTGACCAGAATAACGCTAGCTAGCAGATCCAGCTAACTGATGAGTAAATTGAAGCTTCCAACTAGTGTGCTCCCTCTTGTTTATAATCACATAGATAAGTTAAAAACTAAGATGGACAAGGGCAGATATTTGAAAGAGTGGAGGACCACTAGAGCTAATTGCAACAAATGGACCTGAACCCTTCGAGGATGTCCACATCGAAACTGCTATCAATGACTAAGAAGTTGTTGTAGTGACAGTGATTACCATGGTACAAAGGGCAACTAAAATAAATAGAAATATTTATATGTTCGGTTTTTATATACAGAAACAGTCCTTGTCATATCTCAATGAAGAACTTGAAACTCTTAGCTCATGATAGGAGCATGTTGAGGAACTATGGCTTACGTTTAAAAGAAGAGTTAACCATACACTGAATAGATAAGTGCCCAGCGGAACAATTTCTGATAGGAAGGACTTTCTGTGGTATATAGTCACTATAAAGAAAATTTTTTAAAATGATTTTTGATTAGGGAGGACCACAGCAAGTCATCTTGGATGGAGGGTCATCGACACACGTAGAAGTAACTTCGTGTGTGCCACAGGAAATGTGTAGGGACTCTTGCTGTTTATTTATATATTAATTACCTTGTGGATAATATTATAAGTAACCTAATACTTCTTGCAGATAATGCAGTTCTCTATAATTAAGTACTGTCTTAAAGAAGTAGCACAAATATTCAGTAACATAAAATTAGAAAGAGGTGCAAAGATTGGCAATGTGCTTCAAATGATCATAAATGTAAAATTTTGCACTTCACAAAACGAAAACACATAGTATCCTATGACTACAGTATCAAGTCACAACTGAAATCCATAAACTCATACAAATACTTAGGTGTAACACTCTGTAGCAACAAGAAATAGAATGATCACATAGGCTTTGTGTTATTGGTAAAATACTGTGGAAACGTAATCAGTCTACAAATGAGATTGTTTATCAGTCACTCATGCAAACCATCCTACAACACTGCTCTAATGTGTGGGACCCATATGAAATAGGACTAACAGGGGATGTAGAACAGATACAAAGAAGAGCAGCACAAACTGTCACAGGTTTTCTCAACCAATGAGAGACTGTCACAAACATGCTCAAAGAACTGAAGTGACAGAGTCTTGAAGGTAGATGTACGGTAAACTATCTGATGAAAACATTCTCACAAAGGTTTTTTTTTGTTATTCTGACAGTATATTACAGCCCCCCGTCTTATTACTCCCTTAGGAAATGAGATTAGACTAATCACAGCATGCAGAGAGACATTTACGCAATCATTCTTCCAATCCTCGATACGTTAATGGAACAGAAAAAAGTTGAAATAACTGATACAATGGGATGTACCCTCTGCTATGCACTTCTCAGTGGTTTGCAGAGAACTGATATACATGTAGATGTAAAAGCAAGCTGTATATAACTTATATGGGTGGTTCTATGCCAGAGCTGCAGGAAAGTCTAATCTTCACGATCATATCAAAATCACATTTAATGATTATCAAATCTGGAAGTACAATAAGGAAAGCATGTACACGAAAATTTCAGAAGGTAATTGTATGAAAACACATCAAAAATTCTAAAATTTATATACAATGAGAGGCAGCTAAGAGACACCATCCAAAATATATCTAAAATGAGTAGCTATGCAAGGTGAGCTCAAAACTCCACCAAGAAAATTTTAGAGGTTGTTCAGTGATATATACCTACTGCAGCCTACATCCTTCTGAATCTGCTTAGTGTATTCATCTCTTGGTCTCCCTCTACGATTTTTACCCTCCACGTTGCCCTCCAATACTAAATTGGCGATCCCTCGATGTCTCAGAACATGTCCTACCAACCGATCCCTTCTTCTAGTCAAGTTGTGCCACAAGCTCCTCTTCTCCCCAGTTCTATTCAGTACCTCCTCATTAGTTATGTGATCTACCCATCTAATCTTCAGCATTCTTCTGTAGCACCACATTTCGAAACCACCTATTCTCTTCTTGTCTAAACTATTTATCGTCCATGTTTCACTTACCTTTACAACAGTGAAAAAGCCTGTAATTCGTAATCACCAAAATACACAACACAAAGCACAGAATGACACAACAACCGTCAAATGAGGCAAAAATACAGTGATATGTTTGCTGTCACCGTTGGAAAAACCTCAGCATAGTACTGTTGTGCTGCTGTGCCACTGTACTCAATGGTCTCGAGCACAAGGTACATATCAGTCAACTCTTCATCAGTAAACTTACCCATACCTATAACATACCACCGAGTAACATTCGAAATTTGTCAGTTAAGTTCATATTCACTCTGTATAGAGGTGTGGATAATGTGGCAGATTTTCTGAAGCAAACAAGTAGATTTTAATGTTCATAGCCCCTGGAATATGAGATCAACTTTGTTTTTCTTTTTTCTTTTATGGAACGATGTAATTTTTTTTTGCTGGGATATTGTGAAGAGCCTTAAAAAAGGATCACAACACAGTGTGTTCAATATGTTATAATATCATTAATTTTTAAAGTACTAGAATTAGGGAAAGGCAACCACTCACTTATAGTAAACCAACGTGTGAAGCAAAGAATCACACAACAGAAAATACATTAACTTTTGAACACTAACTCTTTTTCTAGCTAAAGTACACATTCACACACCCAACCACACAGACACCCAAACACACGCTCCTATGGCCACAGCAAGACTAATTATTGATGCTTGGTTACTGAAATCAGCTGCCTGAGCTGGTGGAGGAGGGTAGGGGGTAGGGAAGGATGCAAGGAGGAGGTACAGAGAAAGAGGCAGGTCTTTCGACAGATGACTCTGCAGCCACACAACAAGATAAAAAGAGTACAGAGGCTACAGCAAAAAGAGATGCAGGAAGGAGGGAGTGGGGGGGGGGGGGGGGGGAGAGGGGTGGAATATTGAAGGAGAGAAAGGGAGCGGGTAGGAAAGAAACAAATTTGAAGGTGAAATTGGAAGGAAGGGGAATGAAAGAAAGAAAGAAAGAGAGAGAGAGAGAGAGAGAGAGAGAGAGAGAGAGACCCAAATCTAATGTCAACCATGTTAGACTTGTAAGGGACCTTCTTTTCTTTATTTCTTCTTTGCAGTGGAAACATTTCTTCACCCACACCCCACGGACAACAGCCAACCAAAATCCCACACAGAACCTCATTTAAAACAGTTCCAGATTCTCTCCAACCGTGATTCTACTCCCATTCAAACTAGTCATCTTCTAGTAATCTTTCAGGAATTTCTCGCTTCTAGTCTGGCCTCACCCTCCTTTCCTAAATGTCTCCACAGTGAGTCCACTATCACTACTATGGGACATACTGCTATCCACAATCTCAAAAACAATCCAGACCTGATTATTCTTTTATCCCAATCCAGATCTCCCCTGTTATCCTTTATCCTTTTGACAGACACAGGCTCCATCACAGAGCTGATGAATCATAGTCATTATGTGGCTGAGGGTCTCCGCCAATTTTCCAACACCTCTGCAAAAAAACCTAACGACCACATCACAAGTTCAACATAACCTCAAGCAGCTCCTTGAGGACTTGTGTCCATTCCAAAACCTGACACCTGAATCCAACTCCCTCCTCACACCAGCAACCTTTTACCTATTCAGCACACCACAAACTGAATCCCACAGGTTTCCCTACCAGTCATCCCTTATGGTTGGGTAGAATGCTCCCACAGGAAAAATCACTGCCTTCACTGATAGATTCGCCAAACTACTATCCGTAACCACCCATCATACATTCAAGACACTGCTCACTTCTTTCACCATCTCTCCACAGTTCCTGTCCTGTTACCACGAGACTCCTCGTTGGTCACTGTGGGTGTGACATTCTTGTACATCAACAACCCCCACGTTTGCAGCCTAATTACTATGGAGCACGACCTATCCCAATCTCGTCCTGAGGTAAAATCCGCCTCTTCTTTCCTAATCCTTCTAGCCACTCACATCCTAACCCACAATTAATTCACTTTCAAACATCAAATCTATAAACAAATCTCTGGTACTGCCATGGGGACTCAAATGGCATCATCCTATGACAACTTATTTATGAGAGATCTCGATGAATTCTTCCTATCCAGTCAACACCTAAAATCTCTTGTCTGGTTGAGATTCATTGATGTCATTTTCATGTTCTGGGCTCGCAGTAAGGACAACCTATGTTCTTCCCTCCATAACATGAACATGTATTCCCAAATCTGCTTTATCTGGCCCTTCTCAACTCATTAAGTCACTTTCCTAGATGTCAACCTCCACCTCTCAGATGGCTCCATAAATATGTCTGTCCATATCAAGCACACCAACCACCTATAGTACCCCATTCCATGTCAAAAAGCCTCTTCCTTAGACCCTCATTATCTGTAGTCACTTTATTTGCTGTAGAAAGCAGGAGTCGAAACATACCTGTAACCTTACCAGAATCTTTACTGATAGACAATATCCTATCAAATTCACCTGTAAACAAATCTCCCTTGCCAGCTGTTACTCTGACACCAGTAAACCTGTTAAACAGCTACCCACCAGCCACTGACCATCCAACCAACCAACCATCCATCCATCCTACATATCAGATGGACTCACAATTGTGAATGTCTACCATCAGCTGTAGAATGGAATGACGACAATGAAAATTTGTGCCAGACCTGGACTCGAACCTGGATTTCCCGCTTATCGTGAGCGGTTGCATTTGGCAATCCGTGCATGACTAATGGCCAGACCCCAAACTGCTATATGTCATCCATTATGTGTATTTCCATAGCGATCAGACGTTGTACTTGAAAGTTCAATGTTTGATCTGTACAGGAATGCACATAATGGATGTGCAAGTAAAGATTGTAGACGCATGGTTGACAACATATGGAAGTTTGGGTCTGGCCATGAATCATGCAGTAAGGCAACCGCTCGCGATAAGCGGGAAATCCGAGTTCGAGTCCCGGTCTGGCACAAATTTTCATTCTACAGCTGATGGTAGTCATTACTCACAATTGCAAATCCATCTGATATGTTTCGTAATGCCTGTGGTCGCCGCAGTGCATTGTCATCAGAATAACACAGGCACTGCACTATTGTAACCATCCATCCATCTATCCATCCATCCCCCCCTTTCTCTCTCTCTCTCTCTCTCTCTCTCTCCCCCCCCCCCCTCTTTCCAACCCCTCTCTCTTCTCTTCCTTTCTTTCTCCCTTTTTATCTTCTCTTCCCCCCCCCCCCCCCCCCCCCCCACAACTTCTCTTCCTACATCTCTTTTTGTTGCATCCTCTGTGCTCTTTTCATCATGTTGTGCCACTGTGGAATCATCTGGCCAAAGATTTGCACCTTTCCCACTAGCACCTCTATAAACAAATCTGTGGTACTGCCATAGGGACTCAAATGGCATCATCCTATGACAACTTATTTATGAGAGATCTCGATGAATCCTTCCTATCCAGTCAACACCTAACCCCTCCCCTTCTCCATCAGCACAGCCAACTGCATTCAATAACCAAGTGTCAATACTTGGTCTTTCTGTGGCCATGGGAGTATGCAGATTTTGGTGTCTATTGGTTTTGTGTGTGTGTGACTGTGTACTTTATCTGGAAAAATGGCTGGAGCTCAGAAGCTAGAGTGAACGTTGTTTTCTGTTATGTGTTTCTACTATAGGTAAGTGGTTGCCTTTCCTTTATTTTATATATTGCTCACGCTAGAAATTTCCATTACTGTTATGATTTTGAAAATCACTGAATGAAGCTGTACATGAAATATTCTGGACACTCCTTCAGCTGATCTTACTTGCACACACAGGCTATCTTGTAGTAATATGTGGATTGTGTGTTACTGCTGCTAAAATGTTAGCTGTACTTCTCTCATTTGTTCTTGTATTTAATTGTTTGCACTTTTAGTTCCTTGAATATTTTTTGAAAATTTTCCAAAGACAGATTGTGAGAGCTTGACACCATCCTGATACCTTTGGGCATAAAAAGGCGCAACCCTACTAACAGTTTGCCAACATTCGTCATACATGAAAACAGTCTCCACTTTCTCGGCAGTTGTACTTATTGTGGAACTTTGAACTGCTTCACGAGCAAGTCATCTGATTGACAGAGCACAGACTGGTAGGCTCCAAGCCCAAAGGTGCACTACAAATGATACATGAGTGTCTGCTTTCATTTGGTACAGTAGAGCACGTGTTTGTGGGATATTCTCCTGATAGTGGGAGGGTGCTCAGTGGTGCTGTTACTTTGTTACTATTTGATCAACACTACTGACAATTATGTCTTTCGAATCCTCATCAAAGGTTCTTTCCAATGCCATCAGAAAAAGTATATAGTTTAATTTACGTCTATATCCACACTTACATCCGTATTCTGCAAACTACCATGAGTTGCATGGCAGAGGGTATGTTCCATTGTACCAGTTATTAGGGTTTCTTCCCATTCCATTCAAGTATGGAGTGTGGGACGAAAGATTGTTTGAATGCCTCTGTGCACGCAGTAATTGTTCTGATCTTATCCTCACTGTCCCAAAGTGACCAATACACAGGGGATTGTAATATATTCCTAGAGTCATCATCTAAAGCCAGTCCCTGAAACTTGGTTAATAGACTTTCTCAGGATAGTTTACATCATTCTTCAAGAGTCATCCATTCAGTTCATTCATTACCTCTGTGATACTCTCCTAAGGATTAAACAAACTTGTGCCTTTTTCTGTATACATTCAATAGCCCCTGTTAGTTCTATTTGATATGGGTCCCACATACTTGAGCAATATTCTAGAAGCAGTCACATGAGTGATTTGTAAGCCATTTCCTTTGTAGACAGGTTGCACCTCCCCAGTATTCCACCAATATACTAAAGTTTACCACCTGCTTTACTCACAACTGATCCATTGATTTCATATCCTGCAAAGTGTTACAGTCAGTTATTTGTATGAGTTGGCCAATTCTAACATCGACTCATTCATATTACAGTCACAGGATACTACGTTTTTTTGTTGTGTGTAGTGTTCAGTTTTACATTTCTGAACAAGTTGCCAATCTTTGCACCACTTTGAAATCTTATCAAGATTTGACTGAAAATTTATGCATCTCCTTTCAGATAGTACTTCATTATAGACAATTGCATCATCAGCAAAAATTCTGAGGTTACTATTAATATTGTCTGTAAGGTCATTAATATACAACATGGACAGAAAGGGTCCCAACACACTTCCCTGGGGCACAGTTCAAGTTAAAAGTCCTCAATCCAGTCAAAAATTTCAATTGATATACCATATTATCGTACTTTTGATAATAAGCATAGGTGTGGTGCTCAGTCAAACGCTTTTTGGGAATCTGACTGCTTTGATCGAAAACTTTCAGTATGTCATGTGAGAAAAGTGCGAAATGGGTTTCACATGATCAATGATCTCTGAATCCTTGCTGGTTGGCACTGAGGTGGTCATTCTCTTCAAGATACCTCACATGTTTGAGCACTCAGAATATCTTCTAAGATTCTACAACATATTGATCTCAAGGATACTGGACAGTAGTTTTGTGGATCACTTCTAGCACCCTTCTTGTAGACACATGTGACCTGTGCTTTTTTCCAAGAACTGAGCATGGTTTCTTGTTCAAGAGATCCATGATAGATTACAGTTAGAAGAGGCACTAACTCCACTGAAAACCCAGTATAGAATCTGACAATTGGCCTGTGGAGCTTTGTTCAATTTTAACGATTTCAACTGTTTATCAACAGCACCGAATCTAACACTTATTTCATTTATCTTTTCAGTGGTACGACAATTAAACTGGGGCAAGTCTCCTTTGTAAAGCAACATTTGAAAACATAGTTAAGCATTTCAGATTTTGCTTTGCTACCCTCAATTTCAGTTTCTATCTCATTGGCTAGGAACTGAGCACTAACTTTAGTGCCACTGACAGCCTGTAAGTATGACAATATTTTCTTTGGGTTTTGTGAAATATCATTTGACAATATTCTGCTACAGTAGTCATTGAAAGTATCACACACTGCTTTAATGACAGCCAAACATGTTTCATTCAGCGTCTCTCTATCTGTAGCCCTAAGCTTTGTTTTACACCCATTATGCAGTAATCTCTGTTTCTTTAGAAGTTTCTTTATACTGACTGTATCCCATGGAGGTTCCCTTCCATTATGAACTGTTCTACTCTGCACATATCTATCCAGTGCATGGTCAACTATTCTTTTAAACACGAGCCATAGTTCCTCTACATGCTCCCCCCCTACACTGAAAGCATCAAGTTCCTAACTGAGATATGACACAACAGATTTTTTATCTCGTTTACTGAACATATATATCTTTATGCTTGCTTTAGATGTCCTTTTTATTTTGGTAATCATTGCTGCCACAACTGTGTCCATGTCACAGATACCAGTTTTGATGTGAACATCCTAGAAGAGATCAGGTCTATTTGTTGCCATTAGATCCAATATATTGCCATCATGAGTGGGGTCCTAACTATCTATTCTAGGTATTTTCCAGAGAAGGCATTTCATAGGATGTCTTATCACACCCACCACGAACAAAATTGAAAATTTCCCAATGAACTGTTAGATGATTAAAGTCTCCACTGATGAATTCAGTATGACTGGGGAGCTTATGTGCAAGTGAAATGAGATTTTCCCTCAAATTTTTGGTTGCATCAGGAAATGAATCTGGTGGGCGACAGAAGGATCCAGTTATCATTCTATGCCCTCTCTGATACAGAAACTTGCCCAAACAATCTTACATGCAGCTTCAATCTCTATCTCTGTGAGCTTTTTGCCTACTGTGACAAACACACCATCTCCATTTCCCATTTGCCTATCCTTTCGAATTACTCTTAAATTTTCTCCAATAATCTCACTGCTATCAATTTCAGATTTCAACCAGCTTTCTGTACCTACTATTGTGTGCACTTCACTGTTTTTCATGAGTGCTTCAAACTCTGGCACTTTGCTGCGAATGCTTTGGCAATTAACCATTAGAATTTTGAGACTCTCACCTGTGAGAGACATTTGTTTCAATCTTACACAGATACTTCTGGGTTTCCTGCAGCTATCATTATCGCCTTGAATGCAACCCACACATAGTCAACTACCTGAGTAGCAGCTTCTGGTGTGTAGTGCAAACCAGATCGATTTAAGAGGACCCTACAGTTCTCAACACTTTGGTGCAAGTTCAGGAAGTCACAGTGTACTTGCACAGAACCTTCGAAATCTCTAGTTCAGTCCTTCCACTTGCCTCAGAACCCAAGGGCCACCATAATTATGGGGACACCGCTAAAAATTGAGAGCTTTGTAGAAACTCCACACACAAGGCGGGTCTTGTGAACCTCCTCTGTCAGTGGTTGGAGTGGTCCAAGTACGACCTCAGAGTCCAGACAACAGGCATCACTTGTTTCAGTGTGTGCCACAATCTGCAGTTGGTTGCTTCCTGTTCCCTCAATGGGTGCTGGAATAGCCTCTTCATTGTGTTGAATGACACCCCCAGGCATATGTACTGGGTTCATCTGGTCTCCATTCCTGCCCCTTGCTGCCATTTCCCTAAGGGGTACCATCATTCACAGTATGTTTGAACTGCTGATGATTGCGTTTACCTCCTCTTGAGACTGGACAAAACAGGTGAAGCAAGTCCCACTGAGGCCAGAAAGAGTTTCTGTCATAATTCAGAAACCATAAATGCAAAAAATTACTTCCTCCTCTTCTTTTTCTTCTGATTTTCACAGATTAGGCCTGCTGACCGTTTCTGGTCTCAGTCACAATACTTATGTCAGAACAAAACAATATTCATCAAAATGAATAAAGTAAAGAGAAAAGAATTTTCAGTTACAGAACATACACAATGTTTTCCAAGATGTGAAAACTGCATTAAGTAAAAAAGAAATGAGGGCATATTCTATGACTTCCTTGTTATTTACACACGTGTCCAATTGAACTAAGATTTAATTTATAAAGAAAATAAAAATAAGAAAAGGAGGCCCAAGAACATTCTGAAGTTAAACATAAACAGTGAAAAGAAACTCCAATATGTATACTTTTCCATGCTTGTGATACAAATTTAACTTGATCCATACAACATACACTGAGGTGACAAAAGTAATGGGCTATGTCCTAATATTGTGTCGGACATACTTTCGCCCAGTGTAGTGCAGCAACTTGATGTGGCATGGACTCAAGAAGTCATTAGAAGTCCCCTGCAGAAAAACTGAACCATGCTGCCTCTATAGCTGTCCATAATTGTGAAAGCATTGCTGATGCAGGATTTTGTGCACTACCTGGCCTCTCAATTATGTCCCACAAAGGTTTGATGGCATTCAAGTCACATGATCTGGGTGGCCAAATCACTTGCTCAAATTGTCCAGAGTGCTCTTCAAACCAATTGTGAATAATTGTGGCCTGATAAATGGGGCACTGTCATCCATAAAAATTGTTATTTGGCAACATGAAGTCCATGAATGGCTGCAAATGGTCTCCAAGTAGCTAAACATAACCATTTTGAGTCAAGGTTCTTTTCAGTTGGACCAGAGGACCTAGTCAATTCCATGTAAACACAGCATACATGATTATGGAGCCACCACCAGCTTGCGTAATGCCTTGCTTGATAACCTGGATTAACAGCTTCGTGAGGTCTGCATCACACTCCAACTCTATCATCAGCTTGGGACTGATCTGACCAGGCCATGCTTTTCCAGCTGTCTAGGGTCAAATCGACATGATCAAGAGCTCAGGAGATGTGCTGCAGGCAATCTTGCACTGTTAGAAAAGGCTCTTGTGTTGGAGTCTGCTGCCATAGACCGTTAATGTCACACTGTCCTAACAGATACGTTCATTGCATGGCCCATTGATTTCTGTGGTTATTTCATGCAGAGTTGCTTGTCTGTTAGCACACTGCAGAGTTGCTTGTCTGTTAGCACTGGCAACTCTACACAAATGCTGCTGCCCTTGGTCGTTAAGTGAAGGCCATTGGCCACTGCATTGTCCCCAGCGAGATGTGATGCTTGAAATTTGGCATTCTTGGCATACTCTTGCCACTGTGGATCTCAGAATGTTGGATTCCCAAACAATTTGTGAAACGAAATATCCCACATGTCTACCTCTACCATTCTGTGTTCAAAGTCTGCTAATTTCTGTCATATGGCCATAACCACATCGAATACCTTTTCACATGAGTACCCTGAGTACAAATGGCAGCTCCACCAATCCATTGCCCTTTTATACCTTGTGTACATGACACCACCACCATCTGTATAAGTGCATATCGCTATCCCATGACTTTTATCACCTCAGCATGTACTGTCTACAGAGCCAATAAACATTACATTATTAACTTTCTGCTTAACCAACTGAGTAGGAAATGAAACATTTTTCACTAGTGATAAAGATTCAGCAAACTGTGAATTTATTATTCTTACACATGCACAGACTTTATTCAGCACTGCTAGAGGGAACTTCATACTGGAAATGTCATTTTACTTCCTTGTAAATACAGTAGCTTCTTAACTGCCTACGACATCAAATACAAGGAAAAAGAAATCAGCTGGAAGTTACACGTCACACAGTTCCCATGCTCCAGAGAAGAATTAACATACCTGCTGCAGAGCCGGTGGTGTCACCTCACTCTGCTACTGTAGAGACATTTCTCGCAGTTGAGCCTGCAGCTGTTCCTGCTGCTCTCGCTGAAGAAATTAATATGTTAAAAATTCAACTATGGTGTATTTCATAGACAGGAAAAATGAATCTTTTGTTACTGTGAGGTCAGTAAGTCCCCACAAGTACAATGGGTGTAGCTGCATTTAAAATGTATAAAAACATTTATTGATTGTCATTTCAAACTTTATATTGGGTAATATTCTGTCACTAAATTGCAGGAAATGAGTGCTGAAAGTAACAACAAAATGTTTTACACTCATTACAAGAAGGTGGAGCAAATATAAACAGACCTAAATATATTTTTGTTTGAACATTACTTGACGTTAGTCATTAAGGGACCACACAAAGAACTACAGTATTATGAAAAGGACAGATTGCTACTCATCATATTTAGGAGACCTTGAGTCACTCGGAAGCACAATGAAAAGACTGCTATACATTTTTGGTTTCACCGAGAAGGTCCTCTTCTGAAGTAGAAACACACACACACACACACACACACACACACACACACACACACACACACACACACACACACACACACAAATCACTGACTCCGTCTGCTGTGTGTGTGTGTGTGTGTGTGTGTGTGTGTAAATGTACAGGGAGTAGCGATCTATCTTTTTCATAATTTTTAAATTCATTCCTGAAATTTGCTCACAATAAGCAGGAAATCCAGGTTTGAGCCCCAGTTTAACACTAATTTTCCTATGTTGCTTTAGGTAGTACATCTATGCCTAGTACAGTTAAGCGGAATTTCAGGAATAAATTTCAATATTTGAAACTTTGGTCCATCATCAAATATAAAAATTTTATAATATTGTTGCTATTCCATCTTGGACTTTCCACTGTTTGATTTTGCCACGTAAAGAACTGTAATACATTCATTTTTGTCTGTTCTGCACTTCCTTTCTTGTTTTCCTGTAACTATTCAATATTCTGATGTTTTCACCTTCTTTCTTCTGCCTAGGAGCAATTTCTCATCCTCAATTCTTGTTCACATTTACTAGTTATATATTTTATTCTTTTTCAAAATAATTAAAAATTTCTTTAATGGGCCGCATGTCCAAAGAACTGAAATGTCCTGGGTTCTTTTGTCCCAGCAAACATCTTTTCACTTTAATGATTCATACAGACATCTTCACTTTTAATACCTATACTTAATTTCTCTGTTCCCAGTAGCTTTGAAATGTTCTATTACTTTAAGGTCTAATATTGTAGCTGATTTATTTATTATATTTACTGCAAGTGCTATAAGTCAATTTACATGCTATAATAAATTAGGATCTGACAGTTCTTTTGCTCAGTTAACAAACTATATGATACCACTGAAATTCTGGCTAGATTTGAATTGGTTTTCATATGTGAATTATATATTCCATGGATGTTCATAGAGTTTTACAGTCATTGGGGGCAATTTTTCCTCAAAAATAATTTTCTGTTTATGTATCAACATATTCTCATGCTAAATGATTAACAACTGCTCTGAAAAAAAAAAATCTACATTAATTTTACTATTTTTACCATTCAGTATCAAAAGCAGACAAAAATTTCAAATTTTTTTACCTGCAACCTTTATCATCAGCCAATATTACAAAAATATTCAAATGAGTACAAATCTCTAAAAGACATTTTGTAAACTAAATCTCATATATTACCTAAAAAAGGGACATTATATTAGTGTTATTGTGACTTATGGAATGTTCTTGATGATTCAAAAAATAACAGTATGTCACATGTTATGGTTGGTTGGTGGCAAATGAGTCTGATTCACTTCAGGTCAGACTTGTCTATACTGCTTTTACACTGCTTGAATTAACACTAGAGAAGCTCTTCACAATACGTGATTAGCTCTAAGTTTTATTTTTTGATATTTACCTGTCATATTGTGAAAATACATTGAGAGAGAAGAACTATTATCTCCATACAGTGTCATTTCACAACCTGGACACCTTTAGACATTGATGCCACCTTAAAAAGGTAAGTTAACTTTGTACTATTGTTCAATGTTACCTTCATTGCAGTTGAATATACACTACCTGGTAAAGTGTAAATGTATTTGTGGAATGCCGACGTGAACTATAACCATAAAATTTTAACAACAGCAAGTGAGAAGCACCACACGTGTCAGATGGAATATTAATAGTTTTTCTATTACAGGGAAGACATCCAAAAGAAAATTTACATTGATAAATATTATGTATGCAGTATGCTGTGAAGAAGCTTGGAAGCTAGATGCTGAAGAAATACTGATTTGCATTTCGAAGCTGCAAAGGAAGTTTATGCATACAAAGATGATGAATAAATGAAAATAGATAAGCAATCTGATGATCTTCACAAGCAACTATGGAAGCAAAGTCAAGATAAGTGTTTACTATTTGTCAAACTTAGCATTATGTGCAGCAAAATACTTTTAAATGAGTGTAATTAATGAAGCAGAAAGTAAAGCAGTGGGTGGGGTTGTAGATGCAAGCCACAATATTATTGAAAACTAAAATGATATCTCAGAGGGCTAGAAGCCAGATCAAAGAAACATCTTAAGTACAATATTGGGAAAACTGGGGAATATACAAACATAAATTAAATCTAGTAACACTAGTTTAGAAATCCAAATAAAGTCTAACAGTAATGCTCTCAATATACAATTACAAGAGATAGTGAAGGAGAAGAGTGAACACTTAGTTCAACATAATCTACATTTGGAGGAATTGAATCTAACATAAAAGGCTATTGGCGAACAGGTAAATAAATTCACAGGACACAAAACTTTCTTTGGACAGTATAGTGGAAAAAAATATCACATCTAAAGTTAGACCTGCTGTTAATGAAGATCCTTTAATTGAAACAGATACTACCATTTTGTGGTATAGGAAACATGTGTGGATCTAACTTCACCATGTATGAACTTACCTGCAGTAGAAAGGAGTGGAATGTCAGAATATATTTACAGATATTTTTGAGGAAAAGTTATTAGAAGCAAATCTGAATTGAGGGCAGAACTATACACGGAAAATATTTGTAGGAAAAGCAGCAGCTGTAACTTTATGTTGACAGACAGCAACAACAAACAAAACTCCATCCACAACAGGCTACTGCAAAAACTTTGGTTTTAGAAGTCTTCAAACAATCTTGCAATTTGAAACATGGGGAAACATGTCTTAGCTAGATTACTGGCAGTACATTGTGGTCACAAACATTGCTCAGGAAAGAAAGCTTAGATGATGTGCACAACAGATGTTAAAAATAGCAGTCATAGTGATGACAGAACTAGAATCGACAAGTGACACAGTTTATGAAATAAACAGAAACTAAAAGAGTGATACAGATGAACCATACCAATAGAGTCTTCAGCAGATCACATGTGCTTTACGTAACATGGGCTTCGCTAATCCAGGGCCATGATGCTCTTGCAGTATTTCTACGAAATTTTCAAATTTCTGTACTGCATGTCTTCTCCATCTCACTTTTATATGTTTTTATGACTATCTCTCACTATCAATATGTCTTCTTTTTACTCATCTAATAATTATGCTGTAGTTATGTAGTAGCCAAATAATCTCACAGCAACCCTCAAATACACGAAACTGAAATTGCATCTAACAAGGGAACCTCCCCATCGCAACCCCCTCAGATTTAGTTATAATTTGGCACAGTGGATAGGCCTTGAAAAACTGAACACAGATCAATTGAGAAAACAGGAAGAAGTTGTGTGGAACTATGAAAAAATAAGCAAAATATACAAACTGAGTAGTCCATGGGCAACATAGGCAACATCAAGGACGATGTGAGCACACTAGCGCCGTGGTCCCGTGGTTAGCGTGAGCAGCTGTGGAACGAGAGGTTCTTGGTTCAAGTCTTCCCTCAAGTGAAAAATTTTATTTTTTATTTTCAGACAATTATCAGAGTTCAGGCACTCACACATAATCAACTTCGCTCTCCAAAATTCCAGGACATGTTCACATTTGCTTGGACATATGCAGGGTTTAACGGTCTACACACAGAAAAATTTGAAAACGTTAAAAACATATGTTTTGACAGAGCACAGAGAAAACTTTGCGACTGTGAAACTGTTGCATTCATTTGTTGCAGTTTATGTGACACACTCTTATGTTTTCATCACTTTTTTGGAAGTGATTATCACATCCACAAGAAAACCTAAATCGGGCAAGGTAGAAGAATCTTTTTACCCATTCGCCAAGTGTGCCAGTTAGGTGGGTCGACAACATTTTCCTGTCATGTGACGCATGTGCCATCACCAGTGTCGTATAGAATATATCAGATGCGTTTTCCTGTGGAGGAATCGGTTGACCTATGACCTTGCGATCAAATGTTTTCGGTTCCCATTGGAGAGGCAAGTCCTTTCGTCTACTAATCGCACGATTTTGCGGTGCAGTCGCAACACACAGACACGAAACTTATTACAGTGAACAGAGACGTCAATGAACGAACGGACAGATCATAACTTTGCAAAAATAAAGTAAGTAAACTCTTCGCTCGAGGGAAGACTTGAACCAAGGATCTCTAGCTCCGCAGCTGCGCACGCTAACCACGGGACCACGGCGCACCTGTGCTCAGATTATCCTTGATGTTGCCTATGTTACCCATGGACTACTCAGTTTGTATATTTTGCTTATTTTTTCATAGTTCCACGCAACTTCTTCCTGTTTTCTCGATTGATCTGTGTTCAGTTTTTCAAGGCCTATCCACTGTGCCAAATTATAACTAAATCTGAGGGGGTTGCGATGGGGAGGTTCCCTTGTAAGAAAGAAAATATAACATCTGTTGCTGTTTAAGCCAGAAGAACTGTACAGAGAAAATAACATGAGTTATATGGAAATGCAGCCTTTCTCAGCAAATCTCAATAATGCTTTCTCAGGTTATCAGCAGAGTCAAGGCATTGTTCAAGAATTCTAGTGTGTGAGAGCTTTATGGTGTTTATGAGATATGTTGGAAATATGAAAATTCTTATGCTTGCTATATTAACACTATTTGCAATGTGCTGAAGGCAAATGGTAGTGAAAATAATAATGTTTTGGGAAACTTATGTGCATTCTGAAAAGAAATTTGGATTTTTACATAAGGATAAGTCAGAGAAAATGTTCTTGTTTATTTTGATTACAGTCAACCAGCGAGGAACACCAAAGTTTCTAGTACTTACTGAATGAAAAACATTTAAGAGGAATGAAAATGTAAGATTTTTGCAATATATGTGAAGTCTGTTACTGGTGTACTGTTGTTATAAGAGAAAAGCATAAAGGAGAATGGTGTTTTTTCAGACCAATTCAAATCAATGATTATAATAAAGGTACATGAAAGATAAGTTATGATGTAAAATATATTTCTTGGATCAAAATACATAATGTAAATTTTAGATGGAGTTTATGGATTCTATACAGGGCACTTTTTATATCTGGGGTATATTTATGTGAACTTTATATCCATAAAGTGTTGTTTACGATGTTTACACTGAGACAATGTTTATGATTTTCTGTGAAATTATTATGATGGTGTGTTAGGGACTGTTTTGTAATGCATTGTACTTCTGTTTATGATGGTATACTACATATGATTCACAGTAATAACTATGAGGAATTTACGTAACACATTGCTATTCAGTATTGGTCTATGATTATACTATTGATGTTTATCAAGTTTACAAGATGGTTCTGACATATTGGTAATATCTGAATTTCAGTTAACACCTATGTGATGAGCTAGTCTTGGTATGAAATGGCTTGTAAGAAGTATTAAATACAATGCTGTTGCTGATTATAAAATGTTAATAGCTAATGAAAATCTTTAAAACGTCTGACATTTAAATGCATGGATGCATATACGAGGGTTGGAACTTTAATAGTGGCAACTATTTATTTACAGCTCATACAAAATAGATAAGTGTTTCTAAGTATTACTGACCTTCAAAGTAGTCACCAGCATTGTGTATTACCCATTGCCAGCGATGTGAAAGTTGTAGGATACCCTTAGCAGTGCCAGTTGTGTTGACAGTTCAAGCGGCGCAGTCTGTGCTGTTCATTTTTGGACGCAATGTACGACCAGCTTAGAGACAGAAGTGATGACACTTTCTGCAGGACCTGACCATCATTTTACAGGACAATGCTCAAGCACGTATAGTGCAAGCTGTTACTGATTTGTTTGACTAATGGGGCTGCTAAGTGCTATACCACCTACTGCACTACCCTGACTTAAGCCCTCGTGGGTTCAACTCGATTTCTTAACTCAAGGAAACACTTCAAGGCATTCGCTTCAGAACTGCTACAAATTCGTTGGGCAATAGACTGCGCCGCTCGAACTGTCAACAGAACTGGCACTGCTAAGAGTATCCTACGACTTCCACATCACTGGCAACAGGTTATACACAATGTTGGTGACTACTTTGCAGGTTATTAAAATTTTGAAAAACATATCTATTTTGTATGAGCTGTAAATAAATAGCTGCCACTATTAAAGTTCCAGCCCTCGTAGTTAAAAAAGTAGGGGATTGTTTGGTGCTAAAAAAATGGGGAATCACTATGTTGAAAAGAATATAATGCCGCTCCCAGGATTGGAATGACTCCTTACCCTCTCCCTTAAAACCCACATCCTTTCGTCTTTCCCTTTCCTTCCCTCTTTCCTGATGAAGCAACCGTAGGTTGCGAAAGCTTGAATTTTGTGTGTGTGTTTGTGTTCGTTAGTGTCTCTATCAACATACCAACGCTTTCGTTTGGTAAGTTACATCATCTTTGTTTTTAGATATATATAATACACAACGAGGCTGAAAGCCTCAAGACAAGGGTGAATAGACAAACATAAACAAGATGCATTTATTATTATCATTATTATTATTATTATTATTATTATTATTATAATTTAAGTGGCTGAAGGCCCACAGTTGATTTTGCAAAATCCAAAAATACATAAAATCCAGTAAAAACAAGAATTTTTTAAATCATTGACTATGATAGATTATAAACAGACAATTAAACACTGGTGAGATGGACAATAAAGAAAATGGCACTCAGAAGCCTCCAGGGAGGTCGGTCTGCCCTTGTTCACTTAGGTGAGACAGGTGGTGAGCCGAACTACACTTGATCTGTCGGAACCCGACCAGGTGACAGCCACGGACCAACCAACAAAACTACTTGCTTGCTACCAATTGGTACACGAGAGCTAACACAAAAGTTACAAACGTGATTATCCACAATGAAATATACACCATGTTGGACAGTGACAACAGGTGAGGAAAGGACGCTGCCTGAAATTACGTGAGTGGCCAGGGCAGGTAACCGGAACACTAAGGCAGAAAATTCCACTGGTACACTTGAATTTGAAATACAGTAATATAGTTAACTTCACCCAAAAAGAACACTGCTTAAATTTATGTTAGTGGCCAGGGCAGAAAACCAGAACACTAACGGCCACAAGGCAGAAAATTCCGCTGGTGCACTTGAATTGTAGTCAACCAATATAGTTAATTGCACTGCATGGCAGCTAAATTTCAGCAATAGAAACACTCGGTGTTGCTCACAGGAAAAAAGCTCCCCAACAGCGAACCACTGAAACGAACCACACAACATGAATGGACGTGGCTTGGATAGCTGAAACCACTACTCAACTTTGACGTCCTGGGTCGGTGAACCATGAAGCTTGTAGTGATCAGACAGCTCCACACACGCTCCGGCACTGTGCAGGAACCGCCAGCGGACCCAGCCGACTGCACCGCGCAGAGATAACTTCCCTGGTCCGCAGCAACTGACCGACTCACTCAGAATGCCAACAACATTTAAAATAGTCGTCAGTGGACATGACGCCCACTACACACACAACCTGACCAACACTTGCATGGAGACCTGAATGATACCCAACAGTAACTAAGCATGCACAAAGACAAATCGGGAGTCGATGTGCGCTCCCCCCCACACACACAAACTGCTGACTTATGAATGATTAGCGAGCCAAAACGCTTCATCCGGTAAGACGACCGACTGATGATCCACCCAGACCGCGGCCCAGCTCAAGTGATGCGTGGTGGCAACGGTCAGGCGAGCCATGTCGATGCAGACCTCACTGCTGCTCCAACCTGCATTGCAACTCCCCAACTGGCAGGTCTGGACTGCGCTCCAGACGCGTTCCAACTGACTGGCAGACCCGAACTCGCAACTCGAACTCCCTTATGACAGACCACCACCGGGAAGTAATAGCAGTCGAGCAAAGATACCACAAGAGGGGATATATCGATATGCGCTGCTAATGCCGCTCACAATCAGGCAAAGCAGCAACTCAGTGACAGTAGTAATTTAAATTAACGTAGTGAGGTGGAAGTACATTAAAAATAGTGTGTGAAATACATGATGCCAGGAACACAAGCCACGCATGGCTCACATACCCTAGCTGGATGACTTTATTCTTCTGTTTACAAAAACACACTCTTATGAAAATTTTTTTACTTTAAAATATAAGAAAATTGACATAAATATCTCTTACTAAAATTACTGAAAATATGAGGTTAAAATATGTTCTTCCATTTTGATACATAGTCATGGGCACCATCAATAAAACCTAATTGTACTTTATTGTGCAGTGTGACAATTATTGAACTACATGAAAAAAAAAACATAAATTAGTTACAAACTATGGCATGCACATGCTTTATTCAACATGTAAACATCACTCCAGATATTCAGATTTAGTTTATGACATATTCAATATGCCTGCCATCATTGGCAATGATGTGGCTCAGATGAATGGCAAAATTCTGCATGACTTGCTGAAGTGTCGGAACATCAATGCTGTCGATGACCTGCCGAATGGCTGTTTTCAGCTCACCAATGGTTTTGGGGCTATTGCTGTGCACCTTGTCTTTAATATAGCCCCACAAAAAGGAGTCGCATGTGTTCATATCGGAGAATATGGCAGTCAATTGAGGCCCACACCAGTGTCCTGTGGGTACCTCAGAGTCAGAATGCAGTCCCCAAGGTACTCCTCCAGGACATCAAACACTCTCCTGCTTCAATGGGGTCAAGCTCTGTCTTGCATGAACCACATCTTGTCGAAATCAGGGTCACTTTGGATAATTGGGATGAAATCACCTTCCAAAACCTTCATCTACCGTTCAGTAGTCGCTGCGCCATCACGGAATATCGCACCGATTATTCCGTGACTGGACATTGCACACTACACAGTCACCTGTTGAGGGTGAAGAGATTTTGATCATGAAATGAAGATTCTCAATCCCCAATATGCACCAATTTTGCTTATTGATGAACCTATAAAAATGAAAGTGGGCTTCATCACTAAACCAAATGCTCATGCGCATACTAATTTCCTTCATGCCCCACAGCCAACAGTGCCATTTGAACACGAAGAGTCCAGGGGAAAAAACCTTATAAGTCACAATTCTTATTTTTTTCAAGAGATGAAATTTAAAGTTTCAAGACTCATAAAATTTTAGTTTTTCAAGTTATATTCTTCATTTTTGTTTTAGACCTTAATATATCTTTCAGAGAAAGAGTACTGTTGAAATTATACACACTGAATAGGATTTACAATAATATGATGCATTTTTATTACAAAGGCAGGTCGTACAAAGAAAAAATATGACAAGTCCATAACTACTGCAGGTAACTACAAGATTTCAAACTCATGTTACAACAAATTATCTCATATAATCATTTAATAATCTTCTAAAAAAGGTCCTGTGCTAATTCAATGGTGTATTAATGCAAAAGATGATCAAAATACACTTGCACTTAATTATGGCAAAATCTTTTCAAGTCTTTTAAATCTCTGTATTTCTCAGCAGATATTTTAAGATCACCTGCAAAAAATCAGAATCCCTTAATTTAAATAGCTACATGCCCAATACTAAAAAAATACTCATTTCAATAAATAAAAAAAAACTTTCAAATCATATTGCTGTAAAAGAATTACTATACCTTCATATTTAGCAGAGGGAAGGCTGAACTCGCTCCTTTTAGACTGGAATCTTGCCCTTTCTTTCCACGAAGAAGTAATGAAGCTTGCTCATATGCTCCATTGTAGCTTCCTCTATACCAACCAGTGCTGCATGGTGTCGTGTGACTTCCAATTCTCTTATTGGCCTGGACTGGGAAGGGTGTTTCTTCCAGATGCTCTGTCCAGCATTTGATTATCTCTGGTTGCTCCTCAACATCAATGATGACAAAAGGTGAAGTGTGTGTGTGTGTGTGTGTGTGTGTGTGTGTGTGTGTGTGTGTGTGTGTGTGTGTGTGAATTCTGAAAAACCTGACACCAGTCCTTTGGAATTTGACATTCCTGAGTTTGATCTATCATACCGATATTTTTCTAAAAACACAGATGATGTGACTTACCGAATGAAAATGCTGGCAGGTCGATAGACACACAAACAAACAAACACAAACATACACACTAAATTCAAGTTTTCGCAACAATCTGTTGCCTCATCAGGAAAGAGGGAAGGAGAGGGAAAGACGAAAGGATGTGGGTTTTAAGGGAGAGGGTAAGGAGTCATTCTAATCCCGGGAGCGGAAAGACTTACCTTAGGGGGAAAAAAAGGACAGGTATACACTCGCGCGCACACACACACACACACACACACACACACACACACACACACACACACACACACACACACATATCCATCCGCACATACACAGACACAAGCAGACATTTGTAAAGGCAAAGAGTTTGGGCAGAGATGTCAGTCAAGGTGGAAGTACAGAGGCAAAGATGTTGTTGAAAGACAGGTGAGGTATGAGCGGCGGCAAATTGAAATTAGCGGAGATTGAGGACTGGCGGATAACAAGAAGAGAGGATATACTGAAGGGCAAGTTCCCATCTCCGGAGTTCTGACAGGTTGGTGTTAGTGGGAAGTATCCAGATAACCCAGACAGTGTAACACTGTGCCAAGATGCGCTGGCCGTGCACCAAGGCATGTTTAGCCACAGGGTGATCCTCATTACCAACAAACACTGTCTGCCTGTGTCCATTCATGCGAATGGACAGTTTGCTGCTGGTCATTCCCACATAGAAAGCTTCACAGTGTAGGCAGGTCAGTTGGTAAATCACGTGGGTGCTTTCACACGTGGCTCTGCCTTTGATCATGTATGCCTTCCGGGTGACAGGACTGGAGTAGGTGGTGGTGGGAGGGTGCATGGGGACAGGTTTTACACCGCGGGTGGTTACAAGGGTAGGAGCCAGAGGGTAGGGAAGGTGGTTTGGGGATTTCATAGGAATGAACTAAGAGGTTACGAAGGTTAGGTGGACAGCGGAAAGACACTCTTGGTGGATTGGGGAGGATTTCATGAAGGATGGATCTCATTTGAGGGCAGGATTTGAGGAAGTCGTATCCCTGCTGGAGAGCCACATTCAGAGTCTGAGCCAGTCCCGGAAAGTATACTGTCACAAGTGGGGCACTTTTGGGGTTCTTCTGTGGGAGGTTCTGGGTTTGAGGAGATGAGGAAGTGGCTCTGGTTATTTGCTTCTGTACCAAGTCGGGAGGGTAGTTGCGGGATGCGAAAGCTGTTGTCAGGTTGTTGGTGTAATGGTTCAGGGATTCCGGACTGGAGCAGATTCGTTTGCCACAAAGACCTAGGCTGTAGGGAAGGGACCGTTTGATGTGGAATGGGTGGCAGCTGTCATAATGGAGGTACTGTTGCTTGTTGGTGGGTTTGATGTGGACGGACGTGTGAAGCTGGCCATTGGACAGGTGGAGGTCAACGTCGAGGAAAGTGGCATGGGATTTGGAGTAGGACCAGGTGAATCTGATGGAACCAAAGGAGTTGAGGTTGGAGAGGAAATTCTGGACTTCTTCTTCACTGTGAGTCCAGATCATGAAGATGTCATCAATAAATCTGTACCAAACTTTGGGTTGGCAGGCCTGGGTAACCAATAAGGCTTCCTCTAAGCGACCCATGAATAGGTTGGCGTACAAGGGGGCCATCCTGGTGCCCATGGCTGTTCCCTTTAATTGTTGGTATGTCTGGTCTTCGAAAGTGAAGAAGTTGTGGGTCAAGATGAAGCTGGCTAAGGTAATGAGGAAAGAGGTTTTTGGTAGGGTGGCAGGTGATCGGTGTGAAAGGAAGTGCTCCATCACAGCGAGGCCCTGGACGTGCGGAATATTTGTGTATAAGGAAGTGGCATCAATGGTTACAAGGATGGTTTCCGGGAGTAACAGACTGGGTAGGGATTCCAGGCATTCGAGAAAGTGGTTGGTGTCTTTGATGAAGGATGGGAGACTGCATGTAATGGGTTGAAGGTGTTGATCTACGTAGGCAGAGATACGTTCTGTGGGGGCTTGGTAACCAGCTACAATGGGGCGGCCGGGATGATTGGGTTTGTGAATTTTAGGAAGAAGGTAGAAGGTAGGGGTGCGGGGTGTCGGTGGGGTCAAGAGGTTGATGGAGTCAGCTGAAAGGTTTTGTAGGGGGCCTAAGGTTCTGAGGATTCCTTAAGCTCCGCCTGGACATCAGGAATGGGATTACCTTGGCAAACTTTGTATGTAGTGTTGTCTGAAAGCTGACGCAGTCCCTCAGCCACATACTCCTGACGATCAAGTACCACGGTTGTGGAACCCTTGTCCGCTGGAAGAATGACGATGGATCGGTCAGCCTTCAGATCACGGATAGCCTGGGCTTCAGCAGTGGTGATGTTGGGAGTAGGATTAAGGTTTTTTTTAAGAAGGATTGAGAGGCAACGCTGGAAGTCAGAAATTCCTGGAAAGTTTGGAGAGGGTGATTTTGAGGAAGAGGAGGTGGGTCCCGCTGTGACGGAGGACGGAACTGTTCCAGGCAGGGTTCAATTTGCATAGTGTCTTGGGGAGTTGGACCATTAGGAGTAGGATTAGGATCATTTTTCTTTGTGGCAAAGTGATATTTCCAGCAGAGAGTACGGGTGTAGGACAGTAAATCTTTGACAAGGGCTGTTTGGTTGAATCTGGGAGTGGGGCTGAAGGTGAGGCCTTTGGATAGGACAGAGGTTTCGGATTGGGAGAGAGGTTTGGAGGAAAGGTTAACTACTGAATTAGGGTGTTGTGGTTCCAGATTGTGTTGATTGGAATTTTGAGGTTTTGGAGGGAGTGGAGCTGGAAGTGGGAGATTGAGTAGATGGGTGAGACTAGGTCTGTGTGCAATGAGAGGAGGTTGAGGTTTGCTGGAAAGGTTGTGAAGGGTGAGTGAGTTGCCTTTCCGGAGGTGGGAAACCAGGAGATTGGATAGTTTTTTGAGGCAGAGGGTAGCATGCTGTTCTGATTTGCGACTGGCCTGTAGGAGGATGCTCTGAACAGCCGGTGTGGATGTGGGAGAGGAAAGATTGAGGACTTTTATTAAGGATAGGAGTTGACGGGTGTGTTCATTGGCTGATTTGATGTGTAGGTGAAGGATTAGGTGTGTGAGGGCAATGGATTGTTCAGTTTGGAACTGGTATAGGGACTGATGGAAAGAAGGATTACAGCCAGAGATGGGAACTTTAAGTGTGAGGCCTTTGGGGGTAATGCCAAATGTCAGACAAGCCTGAGAAAATAAAATATGGGAGTGTAATCTTTTTAGGGCGAAGGCATGTTTGCGGAGGGAATGTAAATAAAACTTAATGGGGTCGTTGTGGGGATGTTGTGAGTGTGACATGGTATTAGAAGGTGGAAAGTGTAACATGAGGCTGAAATGAAAATGAAAATAAAAATATATGGCGAGAGATCAGGTGAGCTAGAAAGCAACTGGAGATCTGGTGTGAAAAAAGGCGAAAAGGTGTTGGTTATAGCTGGGCTATGTTGATCCTGTGGTGAACTTGGGTTGGTAGTAAACGATGTGCACAAACGTTATGTGGTTGTGTTGCCACCAAAACACGTTAAAGGGTGGAGCAATTCGGGAAAATTTCGAAAAAACTGCGTGTAAATGTATTAAAAGGAGTGGTTGCAGATTGTGAAAATGAGGCTAACAATTGTCTGATGAAGAAATGATGAAGTTAAAACCTGTGGGAAGCGGCTAAAAAAGATCAGTGATGTGGGAAAAACGGAAATGGAAAAAAAAGCGAAAAAAAGTGAAAGTTGTTGGAACTAGCCGAAATGGCTGTTTAATAGCTGAAAGGAACTGTTTGTGAACTGGAAACGGTGGATTTTGTAGCAGCAGTATTGTTGAAAGCGGAAAAAAAAAATTATTATTTGTGTTATGGTTTGGAAGTGGGTTATGTATTATTGAGTACATATAGGCAGGATAAAATTGTATGGTAGATTCGGTAAAGAGGAAAAGGTGAATAGAAAGTGAAACTACTTGCAAAAACAGAAAGAGAAAATAAGATGACAGGAAAGATTTCGAAATGCAACAGTGAAAATAACAAACGTAATTGTTGGGTTCAAATTAATTATATGAATATAATAGAGGAAAACATTCCACGTGGGAAAAATATATCTAAAAACACAGATGATGTGACTTACCGAACGAAAGTGCTGGCAGGTCGATAGACACACAAACAAACACAAACATACACACGAAATTCAAGCTTTCGCAACAAACTGTTGCCTCATCAGGAAAGAGGGAAGGAGAGGGAAAGACGAAATGATGTGGGTTTTAAGGGAGAGGGTAAGGAGTCATTCCAATCCCGGGAGCGGAAAGACTTACCTTAGGGGGAAAAAAGGACAGGTATACACTCGCGCGCGCGCGCACACACACACACACACACACACACACACACACACACACACACACACACACACATATCCATCCGCACATACACAGACACAAGCAGACATTTGTAAAGGCAAAGAGTTTGGGCAGAGATGTAAGTCAAGGTGGAAGTACAGAGGCAAAGATGTTGTTGAAAGACAGGTGAGGTATGAGCGGCGGCAAATTGAAATTAGCGGAGATTGAGGCCTGGTGGATAACGAGAAGAGAGGATATACTGAAGGGCAAGTTCCCATCTCCGGAGTTCTGACGGGTTGGTGTTAGTGGGAAGTATCCAGATAACCCGGACAGTGTAACACTGTGCCAAGATGTGCTGGCCGCGCACCAAGGCATGTTTAGCCACAGGGTGATCCTCATTACCAACAAACACTGTCTGCCTGTGTCCATTCATGCGAATGGACAGTTTGTTGCTGGTCATTCGCACATAGAAAGCTTCACAGTGTAGGCAGGTCAGTTGGTAAATCACGTGGGTGCTTTCACACGTGGCTCTGCCTTTGATCATGTATGCCTTCCGGGTTACAGGACTGGAGTAGGTGGTGGTGGGAGGGTGCATGGGACAGGTTTTACACCGGGGGCGGTTACAAGGGTAGGAGCCAGAGGGTAGGGAAGGTGGTTTGGGGATTTCATAGGGATGAACTAAGAGGTTACTCCTCCTACAAGCCAATCGCAAGTTAGAACAACATGCCACCCTCCACATCAAAAAACTATCCAATCTCCTGGTTTCCCACCTCCGGAAAGGCAACTCACTCACCCTTCACAACCTTTCCAGCAATCCTCAACCTCCTCTCATTGCACACAGACCCAGTCTCTCCCATCTACTCAATCTCCCACTTCCAGCTCCACTCCCTCCAAAACCTCAAAATTCCAATCAACACAATCTGGAACCACAACACCCTAATTCAGTAGTTAACCTTTCCTCCAAACCTCTCTCCCAATCCGAAACCTCTGTCCTATCCAAAGGCCTCACCTTCAGCCCCACTCCCAGATTCAACCAAACAGCCCTTGTCAAAGATTTACTGTCCTACACCCGTACTCTCCGCTGGAAATATCACTTTGCCATGAAGAAAAATGATCCTAATCCTACTCCTAATGGTCCAACTCCTCAAGACACTATCCAAATTGAACCCTGCCTGGAACAGTTCCGTCCTCCGTCACAGCGGGACCCACCTCCTCTTCCTCAAAATCACCCTCTCCAAACTTTCCAGGAATTTCTGACTTCCAGCGTTGCCTCTCAATCCTTCTTAAAAAAAACCTTAATCCTACTCCCAACATCACCACTGCTGAAGCCCAGGCTATCCGTGATCTGAAGGCTGACCGATCCATCGTCATTCTTCCAGCAGACAAGGGTTCCACAACCGTGGTACTTGATCGTCAGGAGTATGTGGCTGAGGGACTGTGTCAGCTTTCAGACAACACTACATACAAAGTTTGCCAAGGTAATCCCATTCCTGATGTCCAGGCGGAGCTTCAAGGAATCCTCAGAACCTTAGGCCCCCTACAAAACCTTTCAGCTGACTCCATCAACCTCCTGACCCCACCGACACCCCGCACCCCTACCTTCTACCTTCTTCCTAAAATTCACAAACCCAATCATCCCGGCCATCCCATTGTAGCTGGCTACCAAGCCCCCACAGAACGTATCTATGCCTACGTAGATCAACACCTTCAACCCATTACATGCAGTCTCCCATCCTTCATCAAAGACACCAACCACTTTCTCGAATGCCTGGAATCCCTACCCAGTCTGTTACTCCCGGAAACCATCCTTGTAACCATTGATGCCACTTCCTTATACACAAATATTCCGCACGTCCAGGGCCTCGCTGTGATGGAGCACTTCCTTTCACACCGATCACCTGCCACCCTACCAAAAACCTCTTTCCTCATTACCTTTGCCAGCTTCATCTTGACCCACAACTTCTTCACTTTCGAAGGCCAGACATACCAACAATTAGAGGGAACAGCCATGGGCACCAGGATGGCCCCCTCATACGCCAACCTATTCATGGGTCACTTAGAGGAAGCCTTCTTGGTTACCCAGGCCTGCCAACCCAAAGTTTGGTACAGATTTATTGATGACATCTTCATGATCTGGACTCACAGTGAAGAAGTAGTCCAGAATTTCCTCTCCAACCTCAACTCCTTTGGTTCCATCAGAGTCACCTGGTCCTTCTCCAAATCCCATGCCACTTTCCTTGAGTTGACCTCCACCTGTCCAATGGCCAGCTTCACACGTCCGTCCACATCAAACCCACCAACAAGCAACAGTACCTCCATTATGACAGCTGCCACCCATTCCACATCAAACAGTCCCTTCCCAAACAAATCTGCTCCAGTCCGGAATCCCTGAACCATTACACCAACAACCTGAAAACAGCTTTCGCATCCCGCAACTACCCTCCCGACCTGGTACAGAAGCAAATAACCAGAGCCACTTCCTCATCTCCTCAAACCCAGAACCTCCCACAGAAGAACCCCAAAAGTGCCCCACTTGTGACAGGATACTTTCCGGGACTGGTTCAGGCTCTGAATGTGGCTCTCCAGCAGGGATACGACTTCCTCAAATCCTGCCCTCAAATGAGATCCATCCTTCATGAAATCCTCCCCACTCCACCAAGAGTGTCTTTCCGCCGTCCACCTAACTTTCGTAACCTGTTAGTTCATCCCTATGAAATCCCCAAACCACCTTCCCTACCCTCTGGCTCCTACCCTTGTAACTGCCCCCGGTGTAAAACCTGTCCCATGCACCCTCCCACCACCACCTACTCCAGTCCTGTAACCCGGAAGGTGTACATGATCGAAGGCAGAGCCACGTGTGAAAGCAACCATGTGATTTACCAACTGACCTGCCTACACTGTGAAGCTTTCTATGTGCGAGTGACCAGCAACAAACTGTCCATTCGCATGAATGGACACAGGCAGACAGTGTTTGTTGGTAATGAGGATCACCCTGTGGCTAAACATGCCTTGGTGCGCGGCCAGCACATCTTGGCACAGTGTTACACTGTCCGGGTTATCTGGATACTTCCCACTAACACCAACCTGTCAGAACTCCGGAGATGGGAACTTGCCCTTCAGTATATCCTCTCTTCTCGTTATCCACCAGGCCTCAATCTCCGCTAATTTCAATTTGCCGCCCCTCATACCTCACCTGTCTTTCAACAACATCTTTGCCTCTGTACTTCCGCCTCGACTGACATCTCTGCCCAAACTCTTTGCCTTTACAAATGTCTGCTTGTGTCTGTGTACGGATGGATATGTGTGTGTGCGCGAGTGTACACCTGTCCTTTTTTCCCCCTAAGGTAAGTATTTCCGCTCCCGGGATTGGAATGACTCCTTACCCTCTCCCTTAAAACCCACATCCTTTCGTCTTTCCCTCTCCTTCCCTCTTTCCTGATAAGGCAACAGTTTGTTGCGAAAGCTTGAATTTCGTGTGTATGTTTGTGTGTCTATCGACCTGCCAGCACTTTCGTTCGGTAAGTCACATCATCTGTGTTTTTAGATATATTTTTCCCACGTGGAATGTTTCCCTCTATTATACCAATATTTTTATCACATTCTAGGTACAAATGGTCTGTTATGGAGAATGTCATCTTTACATAGTCAAATTGTTTTTCTGTATGGACCAGATGGTGCAGGAATCTGCAGGAGTCACAGAACATCTCCAGATGTCTGACTCCTGGATTTAGAAAATTGTGCACAAAATGATGAAGGAACGATGAAACTTCATCTGCTCCTTTTCGGCCTGTGCTTTCTGGATACATGTAAAAATAGCTGTCCCCAGTTGCCAAAACATGAACATTGAATATAAATACAGAAAGATGTCATTCATAATAAACTTCATTTGTCTTTATATTTGGACAAGGAAAGTTTTTGCTATAGTCCATCGTAACTGCAACCTTTGATGGAATTTTTTTCGACATTCCATCTTTGCCTTTTTTTCCTGCCATATAACACTTTTTGTTTTCTGAGATGCAATTCATGGGCTATTTCATGGGATTTAAGTTCGGCATGAAGCCTTACTTTATTTTCAACAAATGATGTTAAAGTCAGTTCCTTCTCCAAATTTTTCTACTTGGCTAGATAGTCATCGCAGGAGCCACAAGTATCAGATCGTGGATATCCAAAACTTACATTGAAATCTGAATTGAATATAGTGCAGTATGTTTCATACGACACGTTCTGATCCTGTAACTTCTCCCTGAACACATGGAACATTTTTTTAACATTCAAAGACTCCGGTAGGTAAATTTTTTCTGACTTCGTCAAACTGTAGTGGCTGTTGTGGCCTTCGAATGATTTAATGTGCCCTCTAATTATTGCATGTGTTTCATCTTTCAAAGCCTGTGGGCAAGATCTGTGTTTCCCTCGGCCATCTTGTAGAGGTTGGTCTCCAGATTTAAGTTTCTTCAGTAAATGATCTACCTTGCCCTTCTTTATTCCATGTAATTACATAAATGCTTGCTTGCACACATGTACTTCTTGGACACTTCCATTAATGGTAATACAAACACTGAATTTATAAGATGCATCACAAAACTTTGCTTCCTGCTCTTCTCTTCTAGGACGCCTGCGCTGTACAGGGACCACTTTGATTAAACGACTTAAATAGAGGTTTATTTCATCATCATTTTGAAAGTGGTTCATGTTATTAATAATATTCTTCTTATTTTCATCACTGACAATGTCAAAACAATTGTTTATGCACTTACATGGTTCTCCTGTTTCATGTGACTGCAATCTTAAACATTTGGAGGCATCTCTAACATGGCCATAGTTCTTCCTTTTCTTTGTCAGATTATTTGATGACATTCTATAGTTTTCTTCGCAAATACATGAGGCACTGTCTTCTTTATTCATTTTACACTGACAGAATACAATGCTAGATCCAACTTCATTCACAAACTCGACAAAGCTAACAACAATGGCCAACTTATACACAACAATGACTGTGGCAACAATGATAAAGCAACAATAACATTAGTGAAAACAGACCTGCGTGGGCTGGGAATCATTAAGTCATAAAATTTTATCATCGCATTCTCTGGACTTGTCAGGATATTCCCCTGTTTTGTGTGGACTTATAATGTTTTTCGCCTGCACATGCTTACAACATACCTGAATATCTCTGGACTCATCAGGTTTTTGACCAGTTCTGTAAAACAAGCTAAAACTACACTGGCTGGTCTATTAAATTATGAATAAAACAGAAATTTTGGAACTTCGGACTTATCAGGTTTTTTCCTTCAACTCTTCACATCCTAACACAAACTGATCAAAAGTTATGATGATTTTATTTTATATAGTTCAATAACTGTCACTCTGTGTTTTTATTGGATAAGTCTTTTATGAAACTAACTTTTCTTGGTGACTCTTTGTCTAGTATTTGTAAATAGTGTAAAGTGGGGGATCAAATTCTTAAAGTTATTCAATGATTCTTGCATTCAACTGAAAATATTATTTATACATTTTTTTAAACCTTACCTGTGCCAGTCGTCAGACCACAACTGGGAGAAAAGCCACTAATGGAAGTTACAAAAGTTTTTTCTTTGAGTATTAGTTCATTTTCTATGTACCCATGTGTTGTGTATTTTACTGAATTGTTCCTGTATGTGATCTATTAGTAATTTTTTCTACTCTTAATCTATTTTGAGCATAATGCATGCAAAAATTCATACCAGTCCTCCTCTAATTAGACAAATTGTAACCAACTTTCAGAAGAACAACTATGTATAGGGCCCAGATGCGAAGACTACTATGGAAACAACCATAAAAGTCTATATGGACAAAAAGACATCATTCTTTAAAAGAAAAAAAACAGAACTCGTCTCATGATGGGTACTGAAATTATAATTTATTGTTACTAATATGAAATACTACACATGAGCTATTACTTTATGAATGTCACCAACAGCTTTAAACAAAAAGTAGTAGTAGCCTACTTATAAAAACTTAATTTCATTTTACGAGTATATCACTGTAGGAAACCACACAGAGTCCACAACTGAGATCCAAGCGCACAGTTGTAAGGTGCACCATGGAAATTCGAAGACACTAGGATCAGCAGAGGCCGCCGCTCACGGATGCACGCAGCCTCTCCCATGTGCACTCTACCAGATGGTCAACAGCCAGCCAACTTCGCCCTCAGGTACATGGTGACATTCTGACTAGGATTGCCAGACTAGAAGTGTACCCGTACCATGGCAAGTGTCTTCTTGCACAAGTTATTTCTAGACATAATAAAGTGTTGTGTCCATTATTGTCTGTATGTGCTTGGTTTGGAACAATTACAACATTTTTTTTTATCAAAATTGTTCTGAAAACAAATGAGACTTTACCTTACATACATATTTGAATCTATTTTCATAAAGTAAATTATATGTTCCATAATTGGGGGTGTTCAAGGAGTTTTCCAGTCATTTGGTGCAATTTTTCTGCAAAGATAAATTTCTGTTTATGTATCGATATATTCTCATACTTCAATCTTGCACCTGACAATTAGTACATAAATAATTAACAGTAATTTCTCTGAAAACAAATCTTACATTCATTTTGCTATTTGAAAAGAAATCTTCGTTAATTTTGTTATTTTTACCACTCTGTTTCAAATGGAGATGATGAATATGTTTATATATTCACTTTTTTATTTATTTTTCTATCAATTTGTAATTGATATTGCAACATAACAGGAAGTTTCCAATTTTTATGTCTGCAAATTTAATATCCTTTGTTATCAGCTATTATTACTAAAAATCTTCATATGAGAACTGTCTCCAAGAGACATTCTATGAACTAAATCTGATACAGAATCCTAAAAACCATCATCTTAGTATTATTTTCACATAAGGAATGATCTGGAAAACTCAAGAAACAATTATGCGTCATATATTACGACTGTTTGGTGCCAATTGAGTTTAAATCAGTTCAAGTCAGACTTTTATATACTGTTTTTGACATTGCTTGAGTTACCACCTAGAGGAGCTCTTTGTAATAAGTGATGAGCTCTAAGTTATTTGTTATTATATTTACCTGCCATACTGCAAAAATATGTGAAATGTTACATGGAATGATGAATAAACTACATTGTGGGAGAGAACTATTATTTCAATGCCATGTCATTTTCACACCCTGGACCTTATATATGTAATTATGCAACACGTCAATGCTTTTGGACAACAATGGAAAATCTACTATGGATAGATTGCTGCTCACCATATAGTGGAGATGTTGAGTCACAAACTCAAAATGCAATATGGTGTGTAGCAATCTATCCTTTTCATAATAAGTGGATTTTTTACTATTGCTTGATCTTACCTTCCTTACACTGGAATACACACTGCCTAATATACAGTAAATGTTTTTGTGCAATGTCCACATGAAACATAACCATAAAATTATTTAACAATTTTTGTTTTACTGGTTTCTTGGGCCATTTCACCTAAGAATCCAAGTATGCAAGCAATATTGAGACCAGCACCCACACATATTATTGTGTGTGTATTATCATGGACTATATGTGACATAATAGCTTTATTGTATTTTTTATATCTTTCATGACATAATCACATGAGTATTTCAGAATGCCTTAATCAGTTTCAACCAGACATGGGTCATCTTCACACTAAGTACACATGCTATAAGCATGTCCTTTTAGTCCAAACATGACCACTGGCTGGTTGAATCTTGTGACAGCACTCTGAAATTCTGATGTAACTATGTCAAAAAATATAAAAAATTAAAAGAACATAATCAATCAGTCACTTAATCTCCATGAACAGTATGTCATTTTTTTAAGGTAACAGTGCCATATCTATGTATCTTTGAACATTTACGTGGGGAACAGCACTGAATAACTAAAAGGTCATGCAACAATTTCAGCTCAGAACAAAATTCTCTTATTTCACTTGAAAATGTGAAAGAATTGCACATGTTGCCAGTTCCCAAGTTACAATGTAATGTTCTGTTATCAGCAGCTATGTTCTCACATATCATTTTCAATAGTTAGATGTACCACCTGTGTAAGTGGCTACTAGCTACATGGTATGTACATGATTTACCATTAAAGTTTCTGAATTCAATAATTTTTTCATACCTGTTACTAAAGATTTGGGTGAGGTTTGTACACTGGTAATGAATCTGGATTCCTCAAAAATGGGTATGAATATAGATTTATTAAAAAGACAGATTTTTCCTGAGGCTTTTGTTGGGAATTCTACATCTTCTTTTTATAAATGCTGACTGACTACAGAAAAAAAATCTGTGGTAGTGGTAGTTAAAATGTGTTGATATCTTCTAGTGATGGTTTCAAATACTTGACTTCATGAAAATCTTAGTATGACAGACTACAAGAACAGACTCAAATGTACACCCAGAATTACGCGATCCTTAGCACTTGCCAGACTGACTGAAACTTCCTGCAGTGCAGTAATTTTACCTCTCTAGTGATACTGTAATAGTAATTAAGGACTATCTATTTCCAATAAGATTTTTTCATTATTAATGCCTCTTCTGGACTCTGCGTTGCCTCTATCTGCATTTTAAGTACAAGTTTAGAAAATAGTTCATCTATATTTTTATTTTACCTAAACTATTTAATTCCATAAGCTCATTTCTTGAATATCAAGAAATAATAGCATCATACATAAACACCTCCAAGAGACATTGCTTTGAAATAGTCTAATACTCTTAAAAATTACTGTGATGGGCATTTCCCCATTTTTGATCATTATTTTGTGATTTGAAACTAATATCTTCGAAAGTCACAGCAACACCACCACCACCACCACCACCACCACCACCACCACCATTAAATATTGTTGTTGTTGTGGTCTTCAGTCCTGAGACTGGTTTGATGCAGCTCTCCATGCTACTCTATCCTGTGCAAGCTTCTTCATCTCCCAGTAACTACTGCAACCTACATCCTTCTGAATCTGCTTAGTGTATTCATCTCTAGGTCTCCCTCTACGATTTTTACCCTCCACGCTGCCCTCCAATGCTAAATTTGTGATCCCTTGATGCCTCAGAACATGTCCTACTAACCGGTCCCTTCTTCTTGTCAAGTTGTGCCACAAACTCCTCTTCTCCCCAATTCTGATCAATACCTGCTCATTAGTTACGTGATCTACCCATCTAATCTTCAGCATTTTTCTGTAGCACCACATTTCAAAAGCTTCTATTCTCTTCTTGTCCACACTATTTATCATCCATGTTTCACTTCCATACATGGCTACACTCCATACAAATACTTTCAGAAATGACTTCCTGACACTTAAATCTATACTCAATGTTAACAAATCTCTCTTCTTCAGAAACGCTTTCCTTGCCATTGCCAGTCTACATTTTATATCCTCTCTACTTCGACCATCATCAGTTATTTTGCTCCCCAAATAGCAAAACTCATTTACTACTTTAAGCGTCTCATTTCCTAATTGAATTCCCTCAGCATCACCCAACTTAATTCGACTACATTCCATTATCCTCGTTTTGCTTTTGTTGATGTTAATCCTATATCCTCCTTTCAAAACACTATCCATTCCGTTCAACTGCTCTTCCAAGTCCTCTGCTGCCTCTGACAGAATTACAATGTCATCGGCAAACCTCAAAGTTTTTATTTCTTCTCCATGGATTTTAACACCTACTCTGAATTTTTCTTTTGTTTCCTTTATTGCTTGCTCAATATAGAGATTGAACAACATCGGGGAGAGGCTACAACCCTGTCTCACTCCCTTCCCAACCACTGCTTCCCTCTCATGCCCCTCGATTCTTGCAACTGCCGTTTGGTTTCTGTACAAATTGTAAATAGCCTTTCGCTCCCTGCATTTTACCCCTGCCACCTTCAGAATTTGAAAGAGAGTATTCCAATCAACATTGTCAAAAGCTTTCTCTAAGTCTACAAATGCTAGAAACGTAGGTTTGAGTTATTAAACTGATAGTTCGGTAATTTTCACATCTGTCAACGTCTGCTTTCTTTGGGATTGGAATTATTATATTCTTCTTGAAGTCTGAGGGTATTTTGCCTGTCTCATATATCTTTCTCACCAGATGGTAGAGTTTTGTCAGGACTGGCTCTCTCAAGCCTGTCAGTAGTTCTAATGGAATGTTGTCTACTCCCGGGGCCTTGTTTCGACTCAGGTCTTTCATTGCTCTGTCAAACTCTTCACGTAGTATCATATCTCCCATTTCATCTTCGCCTACATCCTCTTCCATTTCCATTATATTGCCCTCAATTACATCGCCCTTGTATAGATCCTCTATATACTCCTTCCACCTTTCTGCTTTCCCTTCTTTGCTTAGAACTGGGTTTCCATCTGAGCTCTTGATATTCATACAAGTGGTTCTCTTTTCTCCAATGGTCTCTTTAATTTTCCTGTAGGCAGTATCTATCTTACCTCTGGTGAGACAAGCCTCTACATCCTTAAAATTGTCCTCTAGCCATCCCTGCTTAGCCATTTTTCACTTCCTGTCAATCTCATTTTTGAGACGATTGTATTCCTTTTTGCCTGCTTCATTTACTGCATTTTTATATTTTCTCCTTCCATCAATTAAATTCAATATTTCTTCTGTTACCCAATGATTTCTAGCAGCCCTCGTCTTTTTACCTACTTTATCCTCTGCTGCCTTCACTACTTCATCCCTCAAAGCTACCCATTCTTCTTCTACTGTATTTCTTTCCCCCATTCCTGTCAATTGTTCCCTTATGCTCTCGTTGAAACTCTGTAAAACCTCTGGTTCTTTCAGTTTATCCAGTTCCCACCTCCTTAAATTACCACCTTTTTGCAGTTTCTTCAGTTTTAATCTACAGTTCATAACCAATAGATTGTGGTCAGAGTCCACATCTGCCTCTGGTAATGTCTTACAATTTGAAACCTGGTTCCTAAATCTCTGTCTTACCATTATATAATCTATCTGAAACCCGCCAGTATCTCCAGGTTTCTTCCATGTATACAACCTTCTTTTATGATTCTTGTACCAAGTGTCAGCTATGATTAAGTTGTGCTCTGTGCAAAATTCTACCAGGCGGCATCCTCTTTCGTTTCTTCCCCCCAATCCATATTCACCTACTATGTTTCCTTCTCTCCCTTTTCCTACTACCGAATTCCAGTCACCCATGACTATTAAATTTTTGTCTCCCTTCACTATCTGCATAATTTCTTTTATTTCATCATACATTTCTTCAATTTCTTCGTCATCTGCAAAGCTAGTTGGCATATAAACTTGTACTACTGTGGTAGGCGTGGGCTTCGTGTCTATCTTGGCCACAATAATGCGTTCACTATGCTGTTTGTAGTAGCTTACCCGCACTCATATTTTTTTATTCATTATTAAACCTACTCCTGCATTACCCCTATTTGATTTTGTATTTATAACCCTGTATTTGCCTGACCAAAAGTCTTGTTCCTCCTGCCACCGAACTTCACTAATTCCCACTATATCTAACTTTAACCTATCCATTTCCCTTTTTAAATTTTCTAACCTACCTGCTCGATTAAGGGATCTGACATTCCACGCTCCGATCCATAGAACGCCAGTTTTCTTTCTCCTGATAATGACGTCATTTCGAGTAGTCCCCTCCGGAGATCCGAATGGGGGACTATTTTACCTCTGGAATATTTTACCCAAGAGGACGCCATCATCATTTAACCATACAGTAAAGCTGCATGCCCTTGGGAAAAATTACGGCAGTAGTTTCCCCTTGCTTTCAGCCGTTCGCAGTACCAGCACAGCAAGGCCGTTTTGGTTAGTGTTACAAGGCCAGGTCAGTCAATCATCCAGACTGTTGCCCTTGCAACTACTGAAAAGGCTGCTGCCCCTCTTCAGGAACCACACGTTTGTCTGGCCTCTCAACAGATACCCCTCCGTTGTGGTTGCACCTACGGTACGGCTATCTGTATCGCTGAGGCACGCAAGCCTCCCCACCAACGGCAAGGTCCATGGTTCATGGGGAAATTAATTGGAATCAGGAATGGCTAAGGAATGGACTAGTTTATTGTGTACATTGGGTGGTAAGGAGATGAGGGTATCCTTCATCTCAGAGTACAACAAATATTACTTTTAAGCACTGGCAAAGAATGTGACTGAGTGTTTCAAGGTTTGTGTAATGACAGGAGTGCTGACAAATTGGCTTGTGCACAATGGCAAAGTCTTTGTTCTATAAGAAATTGTATGACAAATCTGATTCTGGGGTATCTGGGCAGAATATTGTCTGTCTGTAAAGTCTCTATGCAAGAGTCTCAACTCTCAGAAAGCATCTAGTGCAGCATCACATCTACTGAGAACAAAGATGTTAAGTGACTAGTCCAAGAGTGATGTGCTCAAGGTAGTGCTGCAGTAAGTGGCTGTATTAAGGCCAACCCCAAGAAGCTGTGAGAGTCAATCCACTTAGATTAAATGGAATCTTCCATGAGAATAATTTGGATGCCCTTTCTAAATATTAGGGTTATGCTAAAAGTTTTTAACAGAAATCCAGACTTTTTTATTTAAATTAGCAGAGTACCTGGCATTGCCCGGGTATGTATTTATTCCAATTTTCTATCAGTCCATCTCCTCTTTCTCCCCCTCTCTGTCCATATCCTCCTTCACCCCTCTCTGTCCATCACCTCCATCCGTCCCCCCCCCCCAACTCTGTCCCACACCTCCTGCCCTCTCTACTTGTTTATCTTCTCCTCTTCCCTTTCTCTGTCCATCTCCTTCTCCCCTCCCTTTGTTCATCTTCTCCCCTCCCCGCGCTCTCTCTCCCTCCCCTGTCTCTGTCCATCTACTACTCTTTTCTTTTTTCTGTCCATTTCCCCTTTCTCCTATCTCTCTCCATGTTATCACACTCATCCCAATAGGAGGCTGGTGGTTCTCTCCCCCACAGTATTTCTTTCCATATCACAACTAGCATATGTACCAAATTTCACTGAAATTGTTTGAAGGATTTAAGATGGGCTTTTATCCATGGCTTTGCCCACATGTGCACATGTCAAATACATTTCACATGTATCTAACATATATTACACATATTTGTACACATATTTCATCTGTACATAGCGAATTAAACCCTGCAGTTTCTTTTTCATGCAGCTCAATGTTTATGACACCAGTCTCCTGAACCACATGTGGTGCACTGATTTAATTTTGCAGGTACATCCAATGGTATGTGGCTATTGCCTATGTTGTAAACAGAGTTAGTAGTAAAGAAGTAATAAATTAAAAGTCATGCATGACATGGCAGGTTTTCATGTATCACAAAATCTGATGTATCTCCTGAACTGTGTGTCATACAATGATATAATTTTGCTGGTACATTCAGTGGTACAGTCAGTTCCATAAGAAAGTGGACACCATTATGTGTACGAAATAAAAGACACTATTATAAATACATGTTTACAAGAAAATACATGTTGTTACTAACTGCACAATTAACTAATAGTTAATCCAATCACTGCCATTATCAGTTACAGGTTGGCACCTTTTTGGCATGCTTTCCACAAGATTTTCTGAATATTCTCTTGGTAACGATCTCCATACTGCCCTGATTTTATATAACAGCTCCTTTAAAGTACCTTTAAGCTTCATCTTAGCATCAATCATGGACACACCCCATTGTCTTGTTTCCATGCTGTAAGAAACTGCTATGATGTTTCATATCACTATCCTCTTGGAGCATCAACTTTGCCTCAATCAAACCAAATAACTTCTTAAGGATGTCAGAGGTAATTTTGATAAATATTGCATATTTTTTCAGTATTTAAATTGGCTGTAATTGTCCTGAGTTTTTGTTGTTGTCCACATTAATCTTCTCTCTGGTAAATCATAGAAGTTTCCAACCTCTAAATATAATTTGACTCACTTTGCGACAAATTCTTTGACTTTCTAAGAATTTTAGAAGTGGCTCCGTATGAAAGCTTTGGTACCTTTGGATAATTTACATGGAACACTGCCTTGTGATGCTTCAGATATTTTGCACTCATTTTAAACTGCAATCTACAAAACAAAAAATTCAACTCACACACTGTTCATCTAAACACTTTGCAAAAGCCCATGAATTACAGATTCAAGAGCACTACCAGAGATATTGCTGAGGGTGTTACATTTAAAATTATGGTGTACACTTTCTTGAGAAGCCGACTGAATATTTGGAAACAGTCAGCAACTGAATATGTGAAAACAGTCAGCAAAACGTGTTGCAAATATAATTAGTAGTAAAGAAGTAATAAGTTAAAACATTGTGCTTCATGAGGCAGCTTTGCTGCTTGAGTAGCAAAAATGTGTAAGTGATAAACTTTTTTTCTTTCATAATTTTATTGGGGTTGTCAGCATTAAAAAGTTTTGTAAAGGTCTGAAATTATATGTAAAGTTTGCTGCATGTCACTAAGTGCTCTCATTCTCAATTACTGGATGACTAAAGCATGGGAATTTGCATGTCGTGGGCTACAATCCTTTTTCTCCCCTGCCTCTTTGTTGGGTAGGTGGTTCTTATCCCACAATGATTCTTTACAGACAGTAAGTGATTTCCATACTAAGTTTGGCTGAAGTTAGTCCAGTGGTTTAGGAGGAGATGTGGAATCTACATACATACATTTTGTATTATGTGTGGATACATTTTTCTACCCTTTGAAACTACTTAAAAAATGTCTCAGTCCAAGCTTATTTATGGAAGTCACTTAGAGTACTTTTGTATACTTCAATATCCTCTTAATCAGATGAAAGAAGCTGCCTATAACTTTTTCCTTTATCTTTGGGAACACGAAGAAATCACACTGAGCCAGGGCGGTGAACACTCACGTGCTTTCCTTACCCAAGAAATCCATTGTTCTGGCAGCCATGTGCGCTGAGCATTGTTGTCATGCAGAAGAAGGTATCCACTCTTCAACTTTGGTTGTTGTGGCCTCTGTGTGGCCAAGACTTTTGGCAGACATTAAATCACATAAGACTCAGCATTGCTATGTGACATGTGTCCATGGTCACTTAGGTGAGATGAGACATCTTCGTGAAGAAGGTAGCAACCAAATTCTTTCCAGAACTCCTATTTCTGAGCTTTTGTGGGTGGTTCCTCACCTGGAAAGCATCATACTGAGACTGCCTCTTCGTTTTGAGGTCATAATGGCACAATGTGTCTTGTCATCTGTGACAGTATTACAAGTGCCTCTGGCACACCCGTTGTAAAATTTTTCAAACATACAGGGATACCAATCCATCCTTGCATATTTTTTGGCTAATGTCTGGGAATGTGGTATCCAACGGGTACATCTTTAGGTTAAGCTGAAATGATGACAAATGATGGTGTGTACTGCAACAGATCCAATATTTAGGGTCCCTTCAATGTCAAAATGTGTAATGAGGGTCATTTTCCTCACAGTATCAATGTTTTCTTGGGTCACTGCCATCACTGGTGATCGGGAAGAGGTTCATCTTCAAGAGATTCCCAACCTCTTGAAAATGCATGAAACCAGTTTCCCACAGTGATCCCAGAAGGGGGACACCCAACAAAAACATGTACCATAGAGGAGCACCCTCAGTATTGAACTTCTTTTGTAGTCATAATAAATCACTTCATGAAAATTGCAGAGTGCCAGATCCACTATGTTAGACTCAGTACTGCCTGCATCTTCAATCACCGTTCACAGCATGGTTTGAAATCCAGTGGTGGGGGAACCACTCAGCACATGCTCAAAGGTTGAGAAATAATGCTCTTTCAAACTGAAATAATCCCAATGTTGCCAGACTTATGGTTTAGGAGCTATTAAAAACTTTTGGTACAGCTCTCATATCCTTAAATATCAAAGATGTACTTCCCACTCTTCTGAAGCACCCACCAGACTTCAGCAATCAATGGATACAGAGCAGATGGATGATATCTGCACAACTCACACCCCAGGTGCAGCCAAGCATATCCCATACATCTAATTTTGCATGCTAATGCATGGATGTGGAATGAGTCAAAACATTTAATTCATTATTATGTTCATATCATTAAGGACCACAAAAAAGATTGAGAATTCAAACACAATCAGTAAGTTCTAATTACACTCACTGGTGATTGAAATTTTGTGAGTAGATTCCAGTGCAACGTAAAACACCTTTGTTTTAATGATGTCCACCCCAAATCCTGTATCATGTCAGTGACACTCTCTCCTTCATTTTGCAATAATACAAAATGTGCTACTCTTCTTTGAACTTTCTCAATGTACTCCAACAGTTTTCAGATATTACCTAAACAATTATTTATAAAGTAAAAGAGACCTTCTTTGGAGCTGACTACAATTAGAAATTAATTTTTATAATATTTTTTACTCATTCTGATCTTGTGTTTTGTTTGTGGACTGGAAATTTATTTGCAGTGATTCGACAGGCTGTTTCTGGTCTCAATGTATGTGCTTCAGTCATATAGGCCCAATGAAAACTGCAACACTGGTTTTCATTGTTCAGTATCACTGTTAACATTTGAGCTACATAGGTCAAACAAAAATTTTATTCCACTGTCTGTATTTGAATTTTTTATTCGGTCTACTCTGGAAAATTTCAGAGTATGCTGACGCAATAGCTCCATACTTGACAATCATATACAACCGTTCGCCCCAAGAAAGATCCATACCCGAAGACTGGAAAGTTGCACAGGTCACACCAATATCCTAGAAAGATAGCAGGAGTAACCCACTAAATTACAGGCCCATGTCATTAATGTCAATATGCAGCAGGATTTTGGAACATGTATCATGTTCGAACATTATGCATTACCTCGAAGAGAACGGTCTATTGACACACAGTCAACACAGATTTAGGAAACTTCATTCTTGTGAAACACAACTATCTCTTTACTCACATGAAGTGTTGAGTGCTATTGACAAGGGATTAACTGATTTCATATTTCTAGATTTCCAGAAGGCTTTGGACATGGTACCACACAGGCAGCTTGTAGAGAAATTGCATACTGAAACACGTATGTAACGCAGCAGCGATGGCGAGGCATTGTAGCATCTGTGACCAGAGAGTATGCGCTTGACCGCGCGAGTGTTGCGAGCGGTTCTCAGTAGCAGTCAGTCTGTCGTTGCGAGTCTGTCAGTTCAGTCGTTGCGAGTCTGTAGCTCTGTCTAGTTGAGAGCAGTACTCAGTCTGTAGTCGTCATGCAGAGCGGTCGGTCAGTAGTAGCAGCCCAGTGCGGTTGTGTGATGTAGGCGGTCGGCAACAATGGTCAAGATGAGGAATAAGGTATACTGTTAATTAATATAATCATTAGATAATGAAAAATTTTATTTATTGTAATTATTCTCCAACAAGTCTCCCAATAATAATTTTTTATTTCAAAAGTATTTTCTCAAAAATTTAATTTTTTATTGAACTCAAGATTTCGTTGCACTTCCCATTTCATTCCACTTCTTTTGAAGAAAAATTCCACTAAAATCACAAAAAAAGAGAATATTATTATTTGCAATGCAGTTCCTCCAAGCGGTGCGCAACAACAAGAGCAGATATATGACATCCATTTATTCTGAGGTAAGACTTTAATTCTGATTGTTTTTCACAGGGCCAAAGACCGATGTTTCGGTTTAATTGAATTTTCTTGTCACTGAATGGACTTTAATTTTGAAGGATTTATATTTGAGTCAGATTGCGTATTTTCACATTTTTGTTGCCATTGTCAGTACATTTGATTGTGGGCAAGTTACGCATAGAGTAATGTCCATCAGCATTTCTAATTAGTATCGTTATTTTCTTTTAAAATTTTGTGGGGAGGTTACACTTGGCCCCCATTTCTATTAAGTATTGTCAATTTTATTTTCTTTCTTTTAAAATTACGGTGGGGAGGTTACACTTGACGACACCCAGTCCAGGATCGAATTTCGTTGAGAGTCTTTTGAGCGACAGTCAGATATCTGCTCTTGTTTGCTTAGATATAATTAGGATTTAGCGCAACGCTTTTAATAATATTGTGACTTTCTCTCTACAGGTCAACGGCAATTTGTTGCTTTGTTGTATTTGTGTGTTATTTTTGCATTGTGCTTATTTATTTTCTGAAAAATTGTGACTATTGTAAAAATGCCGCGAAAGACTGTGAATAGTGTATCGCGAGGTATTTTGAATGAAATTACCGACTCAAACAGCGTGACCGATAGTAATTATGACACGCAGTGTGATGATGACAATCCTGCGTTCACTAACAATCAGTGCAATACAACCACTAATGATGACTTTTGTCTTAATGATGAACAAACGAACTCGGTTATGTCCTCTGTTGATATGACGACAATCGATGACGCGGGACGCTCTATTGTAATGAGCGCTGCCGAGCTTAACACACCCGATTTAGAAAATCTAAGTAATGTACAGACAAATTTTTCGAATGAAAATGGTCAGCGTAGTGAGAGTATGACGGATCCATTTAATTCCGGAACAGTGTCTGATAGTGCACATCCGACTGATAAACCTTTTTGTAAATTACAGAATGACCAAATGGTCACACAAAACGCGACAATTATAGATACACCATCAAACAGTACTGAGAATAGAGTAGGTAATGTCAGCTTGGAGCAACTTATGGCAATATTGATAGAACAGAACAAACAGCAAAGTGAGAAAACTAACAACAATCTCAAACAACTCAATGAACAGGTCAAACAACTTAGGGAAGATAACATACACTTAAATGAAAAACTTGACAATAATGACGAAAATTTCAAACAACTTAGTGAACAAATTACAGCCGTTGCCGCGCAGTGCCATGACACTAAGGAACAGTTGCGCGTGGAAATTGAGGCTTGTTCACAAAAAAATAGCGAAGAAATAAAGTCGGTTGCGCAAGAATTAAGGGAAATGCAAACAGCCGCGACAGATACACTCAGAGACGAAATTAGCGGAGTCGCCAAACAGTGCTCTGAAAAAGCTACACAATTACGGGACGAGTTTAGAGCAATGACGGTAGAACTTTCGCGCACTATGGACGCAAAGATAGACGCGAAATTCGAACAGCAGAACACTCAGATTAACGAGCGCTTTAATCAGCACATACAGAACAGTGATACGCGTTTCCGCAGATTTATTCAAGATCAAAACAAAGTAAAACGACAAGTCATGGAAACAATCACTGCACAGAGACAAGAGGACAAACGTAAAATATTCGCGAAAGCGAAGACGTATGTAGACAATAATATTACTACTGTGTCCGACAAAATTAATACCATAGAACAATTGAACGCGGAATTACGGGATGAAATTTCTGACGTTAAATCAAAAACAGATACACACACAGTAAATATTCAAACAGTGACAGATAGATTCGAACAGTTAGAACTAACACAGGATTGTGATGTTATCAAAGCTGATGTTAAGAAACTGAGCGAAACTACGCGCAAGTTGCAAAAACAGATTAATGCGTCTGATTCTAAAACCGATGATCAGGTTAAGATATTGACTGAAAAATGTGATGAATTGGCCAGTCGTATTGATGTTATCGAAAATGCTAATGACAATAAATCAGACGATACTGCACCGGTTTCATTTATCCAAACGCCTGAATTTCAAAATTTACAGCAGACTATTAATGAGATCGATTCATCTAACAACACGTTACGTAGGAAGTTATCAAATTTACAACAAGAAGTAACAGAAATGAAAAACACTTCTGTTAATAATACACAACAGACGCCACTTTATGAACATGTGTCAGAGTCACGCAGCGTGTATAATGTGAGCAATTTACAGCAACTACGCGACTTAAAATCCGAAAAGCCACGCGACTTAAAATCTGAAAAGCTACACAACTTAAAGTACGAAATGACACAGACGAGCGGATTCTCACACAAACCCGAACGTGTTTCCAAATTCAATGACGAGAACGTAGATTACGAGCAATTTCTATCCGCCAGAAAATGTAAAGAACTTAATAATGACAGCGTACAGGTACACGCTTTGCACTGTATACGACAATTTATCTTTGTACATTCACCGCTATTACCTGTAATGCAAAAACTAGCTTTGAACCAGATGCGACAATTTGCTATTGTATTTTCATCAGCATTACATATTATGCAGAAATTTGAATTAGCACGGATACAACAATTTGCCTTTGAAATTTTACCGCTATTGCCTGTAACACAAAAGCTAAAATTTATTTGCAGTGCGTAAATGACCTCAGGGGATTCATTACGCTTTAATGAATATGTGCCGTAGCGAGCATAGGGCCCCGAGCTGTAGTAGTGCTGTTTCATCTTTAGTTTTCTGCACTGCTGCCTTCTCTTCTACTATCCTTTATATCTATCCAAACTGCTCTTTAACTATTGCTCTTTGTAGAATTAAGAAACGAGTAATGAAAACCGGATATGACAAATATTTTTACCGAATGTGACAATTTTCAGTAGGCACTCCCGTAATGACAACTACCGCCGTAATTTTAATTACAGATAAAATCGTAATCATCAGTATGTGTAAAATTATTAGTAACAGGAACCACATTTTTGTAACAATAGATGTTTTTCACCACAATAGCATGAAAGTCAGCCGCTTAGCATACCTAACCAACAATGCAGTCTACAAGGTCAACCAGGCTTTAATGTTTCGCCGCGTGCACATGTAGTACCAGATCCAACAAATAGTAACGCACAGCAGAAAAGAAATAACTACGTACAGACAACACTCTATTTCAATTCCTATCGCAATACACCGTATAGGAATGATTATTAGGACAGACGTAAAAAGAATGATGAGCACAATTTTCAGCGTACATTTAATAACAGTCGATCTTATGAGCAGCAACAACAAATAATCATGAATGGAACAGACAATAGGTGTCATCCATAGCGTAACACGTCAGTAAGAAATAACAGAACAGTTCAAATAGTGGATATGTCACAGCATCCTCCCGTAAATAATAGCACGTACGACAGAATTTAACCAGATACAGCACAGATTGCATAATACAGTAACGCAAACATTACTTTTGATACGCAGAATTTTGCTCACGAGAATGTTATTTGAAACATGCTTTGTTGAATGCACCACTGTTATCGCACCCAGATCTTACTAGAAATTTTTCCATTGCCACCGACAGTTCTAACACCGCTTTAGGCGTACACATTTTCCAGGAAATAGAAGAAGATGGTTCTACAGTAATCAAAAACATCGCATTTGCAAGTCGCATTTTGTCACCTGCTGAACGAAATTATTCTGTTACAGAACTTGAAACATTATGTGTTGTATGGGCTTTTACGAGATTTCGGCACTTTCTTTATGGCAGACATACCACCGTTTACACAGACCACAGAGCGATACAATTTTTACTTTCGGCTAAATTCACACACGATAGATTAAGTAGATGGAAACTGTATTTACAGGAATTTAATTTTACAATAGTTCACATTCCCGGCACGCAAAATGTTGTAGCAGACGCACTATCGCGTTCTCTCAGTAACAATCAGCAAGACGTAGCAACCCACTTCTGTAAAGCAAATTTCAGTGTCATGTACATTCAGCAAGTTGCATTTGAAAATTTTATTTCATCGTCATTACAGGACATAGCACAAGAACAAAACAAAGACAATGTGTGGAAAGAAATTAAACACCTTTGGCTAGATAAGAATAATGTTACGATTAGAAACCACTACACTGTACGCAATGACATTCTGTTTCGCCGCTCTCATCCTGACAGCAACATTTGGTTATTATGCATTCCTGACGAACTGGTTAACAAACTAATTTGGTACACTCATTTAAGTTACGCACATTACGGAGCAAGAAAATGTTTTCTTATACTGAGACAGAACTGTTATTTTACTAACATGGAAAAACGTATACGACGAGTTTTAGCGTCTTGTAAAATTTGCCAGAAAGCTAAATCAGACACCACTTCACATATTCCTCCTTTATATCCCATTATACCTGTGAAATTAAGACACATGGCCGCAGTAGATATTTTTGGTCCGATTCCGAGAACTAACAGAGGTTTTTGCTACATTTTTGTCGCTGTTGAGCTCACTTCAAAATTTGTTACTTTCACTCCGTTACGCAAAGCTACTGCTAAAACTGTTTCAAATGCATTTGTAAAACATTTTCTATCTCATGTAGGGCATGTAATGAAAGTAATTTCCGACAATGGATCACAATTTCGTAGTAGTATATGGACACGCATGTTACGAGCTAGAAACATTTCTCCGATTTATATATCCAAGTACCACGCTTCTTCGAACCCCTGTGAAAGATTAATGAAGGAAATTGGTAAGCTGTGCAGAATATACTGCCACAAAAGACATATTGATTGGGATACACACATACTCTCATTCCAAGATGTAATTAATTCCATTCCAAATGAATCCACTATGCTATCTCCGACTGTTATACTGAAAAACGTTGAACCACCGAACAAAATTAAAGAATTAATAGAATTCCCCAAAAATCGTCGCCTACGACACCACGAAATAATTGACATTGCGCTGAACAACATCAAACGTGCCGCAGAGCGCCGGAGAAGACAGCAAAAACAGGTTTGTACACGCCGCGACTTTCATGTTGGACAGAAGATATTAGTACGTACACACTATTTATCCAGCAAATTAAAAGGTAAGTGCAGTAAATTTGAACTTCTATACGCAGGTCCGTATCGGATTCGCAGTATCCCTCACCCCAATGTTGTACACGTCGAAACTTTGAGAACCAGAAAATCGAAAGGCAATCACCATATCTCAAACATTAAACCGTTTATTGAGTGAAACCACTGTATGATTCAACACACTATGATGCCATTTACTAATGCAATTAATTCACCTGACTAATTACTGATGATTATCGTATTTTTTCTTGGCAAGTGCCCGGCAAGGTAAGGTTAGCAGGTCGCTTTTCTTGTCGTTACACATCAGACCGTGCACATTTTCCATTTTTTTGTGTATATGACTGTACTCCAGTTTTGTTTGTATGCACTATGAAATAGTTAAGATATAACACACACCAGTCGACTTTGACATTTTTTTTTTTGCCTTATGACATCTCAACATCGTGACTGTTTCACATTTTTTTTGCTACTGCATTGTATTATTCTGTGTACATTTTTTCGCATCCGAACACTGTCAATGTTTTGGACATATTACGTTTTCTGTCATGTTATGCTGTATGGTTAATTGTGTCACCATAAACCAGTCATTATTTAGTGGGTATAGGATTTAAATGCAAGACATTAATCTTTGTTCATCAATTTCAGAAAGGAATGATGATTCTAAGAAATAAATTTAACATAAATGGGAATTTCACCTACGGAATAAACGAAAGGAGATGCAATAACTTTATGAGGAAGAGTAAAGGGATCAGGATTAACAAGCATTAACAAGACTATACTATACTCATCACAGAATAGCAGTCTTAACTAATTTTTTCTTTCAGAATACAAGGTGATTGATGCAGGCTGTCAGACTGAACTACACATCTTAGTTTTAGTGATGAAATATGCTAGAGATAAGGAATAGTTATGTAATGAGTAATGAAGTGATTTTTTGCAGATGATAATGAATACTGATGAATAATGATGAAGGATATGCTGTTATGAATAATGAAGTTTTTCTTTACAGGTGATGATAATGGTGAAGTTATGATAATATGGATAATGAAGTGATGGATAATGAAGTTTTTTTCTTTACAGATGAGGATAATGTTGAAGTAATGTATTTATGCTACGTAGTTATTTAAGTATTTGTTGCGGTTTGCTTTGACAGCAGGTGTTACATTGCATAGTAGGATGACGGAAAGTTTTGGAAAGGACAGCTATGGAACACATTTTATACACATTTCACTACTTGTTAATTCGAAGTTCACTACTTTTCAGCATAGTGTGCGTTTCTTCTTTCAGGTCAATAATCCGTTTTTGTATTTTTTCCAGGAGAAGTTTTTCATGACACTTACTAAACCTGTTACTTATTATACCTGTTCTAGTACTTGCATTTTTATATTTTTTTTACCCATTTGTGTTTATCATTTATAAATGTGATCACATGTACTGCCTTGTTACATAATCTTGCTACAGCTGACTCATGACGAATGACGTTACCTATCCTCGTTTGCAGCAATAGGTCAAAAGCAAAAAGTATTATGCCTCAGCAATTAATTATCGATCCCAACGCAATGCATTGCTACCAAAAAAATGTATTACCAGTCCCACATAATGTCACTAGTTTATGATAATTCTGAATAATACTGATCAACTCTGAATAGCATGTCACTCGAGTAATGACCTCTTAATGAGACTATATTCAAAATAATGCTTTGTCACTAGCTAATAACTGCCACTGTTTATTGTAATGCCTGTGATTACTAATGATTTGACTGTAATTAACTGATTTTTAATAATGACTTTGTAATGATCTGAATAATACTGAATGATGAACTATGTTTTATTCTATTCAATACTTGATGGCCACTGAGTGCCAATAATTAATGTCAATCAACGAAATTGTTATTAATTATGCCATTAATTAACTCTTGTTTTCAATGTTCATACTTTGTATTTGGAAATGAATGTGACTGTTTCATAATGCTTTGTAATTAGGAAAAGACTAATGATTCTTAATAGATTGGAATGACACATAATTAATTAACTATGGTACTGTTTAATAATGCTTTGTAATTAATTAAGGCTAATAATTCTTAGTATATTGAAATGACAAATGATTAATTAATTAACTGTAATTAGACAAATGATTAATTAACGACAAATGGTTAATTAACTGTAATTATACAAATGATTAATTAACTGTAATTAGACAAATGATTAATTAATGACAAATGATTAATTAACTGTAATTAGGAGAAGGTTAATGATTCTCAATTATACTCTGTAACTGAAAAGAATGCGATTATTTCATAATATTTTGTAACCAGGAAAAGAAGGCTACTGATTCTATGTAAAACAATTAATGAACATTTTTCTGTAATACTACATACTTGGTACAGAAATGTTCAATAACTGGGCTATGAATGCCACGAACTATCAATGAAGACTGTAATTGTCAATATTATGTGACTTGATGTCCTTCACCTCATAAGCTGACTACCCTGAATTACTGCAATGTCCATTTGTCCTGTTTATCCCAGTGATCATGGAGCACTATATTTGGTTTTGCACTAATTCTACGTTGGTGTGCCTTGTAAGGGTGTGGTGTTGACACGACATGCTGTCCACCACCATGAGCGATGAAGACATTATTATGGTCCCACTGTTTGGTGTACCTAATGTACTGCCAAAATGAAAACATGGAACATTACTACGACAGTTCAGTGTCTTGGCTACACTGATAAATTCTGATGGGAAAAGAACTTCAAGTTGTGTCACTTGGTGTTGTACTACTGTGGAAAGATATGGACTTTCAGAGCAGCTGTGTGCAATCTAAAGTGCTACAACCATGATGCAATCCTTCCCTTTCCTATCCTGATTCTTGTCACATAAAGAAAAAATTTTTTTTGGTAACATCATTTATGTTCATAGGTTATACATTTTTCGATTCGCTAAACTCCAGTGTGAGTACACTTATGTCACTGGTCGACATGATGTTTGCCATTATGTTTATTTGTTGTGAAAATACTAAAGACATTTTTCAGTGCCTGTGCACTTTGGACATGAATTTTTTTTTTTGCCATTATGTTTATTTGTTGTGAAAATGCTAAAGACATTTTTCAGTGCATGTACACTTGTCAACATAATATTTTTTGCCAGTCTGTTTATTTGTTCTGAATATGCTAAAGAATTTTTTCAGTGCCTGTGCACTTTGTTATCTGTCAAATAATTTGTATATACTTTTCTGATTTGCTACTATGTTTTGTACTCACATTTTGTCTTTGTCTGATATATTTTGTACTTAGTGCGTGTGCACAACATTTAAATATTCTGTAAGTTGTAGGATTTTGTTAATTAAAGAAAAATTTTGCCGCGCTTGGCAAGTCCAAATGACTCACCATCGCTGCCAAATTTTTGCCCCCCGAGTGGTGGGTTATGAAACACGTATGTAACGCAGCAGCGATGGCGAGGCATTGTAGCATCTGTGACCAGAGAGTATGCGCTTGACCGCGCGAGTGTTGCGAGCGGTTCTCAGTAGCAGTCAGTCTGTCGTTGCGAGTCTGTCAGTTCAGTCGTTGCGAGTCTGTAGCTCTGTCTAGTTGAGAGCAGTACTCAGTCTGTAGTCGTCATGCAGAGCGGTCGGTCAGTAGTAGCAGCCCAGTGCGGTTGTGTGATGTAGGCGGTCGGCAACAATGGTCAAGATGAGGAATAAGGTATACTGTTAATTAATATAATCATTAGATAATGAAAAATTTTATTTATTGTAATTATTCTCCAACAAGTCTCCCAATAATAATTTTTTATTTCAAAAGTATTTTCTCAAAAATTTAATTTTTTATTGAACTCAAGATTTCGTTGCACTTCCCATTTCATTCCACTTCTTTTGAAGAAAAATTCCACTAAAATCACAAAAAAAGAGAATATTATTATTTGCAATGCAGTTCCTCCAAGCGGTGCGCAACAACAAGAGCAGATATATGACATCCATTTATTCTGAGGTAAGACTTTAATTCTGATTGTTTTTCACAGGGCCAAAGACCGATGTTTCGGTTTAATTGAATTTTCTTGTCACTGAATGGACTTTAATTTTGAAGGATTTATATTTGAGTCAGATTGCGTATTTTCACATTTTTGTTGCCATTGTCAGTACATTTGATTGTGGGCAAGTTACGCATAGAGTAATGTCCATCAGCATTTCTAATTAGTATCGTTATTATCTTTTAAAATTTTTGTGGGGAGGTTACAATACTTATGGAATATCATCTCAGTTATGTAACTGGATTCATGATTTCCTGTCAGAGAGGTCACAGTCCATAGTAAAATCATCAAATAAAACAGGAGGGATTTCTGGCATTCCCCAAGATCATGCTACAGGCCCTTTGCTGTTCCTTATCTATATGAACAATTTAGGAGACAATGTGAGCAGCTGTCTTAAGTTGTTTGCAGATGATGCTGTCATTTATTGACTGCTAAAGTCATTAGAAGATCAAAACAAATTGCAACACAATTTAGAAAAGATGGTGCAAAAATTGGCAATTGACACTAAGTAATGAAAAGTGTGCCATCATCTACATGAGTGCTAAAAGAAATCTGTTAAACTTCAATTACACTATAAATCAGTCAAATCTAAAGGCTGTAAATTCAACTAAATACCTAGGTATTACATTTACAAACAACTTAAACTGGAAGGAACACATAGGAGATGTTGTGCGGAAGGCTAACCGAAGATTGCCTTTTACTGGCACAACACTTAGAAAATGTAACAGATCTACTAAAGAGACTGAAAATGTAACAGATCTACTAAAGAGACTGCCTACATTGCATTTGTCCGTCCTCTTATAGAATACTGCTATGCAGTAAGGGATCCTTATCAAATAGGATTGACATCAAGAAAGTCCAAAGAAGGGCAGCACGTTTTGTATTATTGTGAAATAGGGGAGAGAGTGTCACTGAAGTGATACAGGATTTGGGGTGGACATCAGTAACACAAAGGCGTTTTTCGCTGCAGTGGAATCTTCTCACGAAATTTCTATCACCAACTTTCTCCTTCGAATGCTAAAATATTTTGTCGACACCAATCTACTCGGTGAGAAATGATTATCATAATAAAATGAGGCTAATCAGAGCTCGCATGGAAAGATACAGGTGTTCATTTTATCTGTGTGCTGTACAAGATTGGAACAGTAGGGAATTACTGTGAAGGTGGTTTTATGAACCCTCTGCAAGGCACTTAAATGTCATTTGCAGAGTATCCATGTAGATGTAGATGTGTCATTTTCTGATTATCTTTTTGTTTTGTAAGAGTGTGTCGGGCATCATAGTCTTCATTTGACCTAAATAGGTCAATTGCATTATTCAATTCCAACTTCATTTTTTCTGTATTTTTTCATTCAGTTTATTCTAGAGAAATTTGTCTCCATTACTTTTCAATTTTTTTGTTGCTTTGGAATAAGCTTAACTTTTTTTAGTTTGTCCCTTCCCAAAAACTCCTCGTTCCCACACTTGTTCTGTTAATTTCATTTTACTAGCTGATAGAAATATTTTGCATTTTTATGTGTTTTTTTTTTATATATACCATAATGGTTTATCTTGTGTTCGTTGTCTTAAAGGATGTAATTGGCCCGTTACTAAATGTTACCTATGGTTGTGTTAGTAACTCGTGTACACTATGCTCCCTATTTGAAATATGATGTCTTGGAAGTTTGGAATCTGACCCTGCTCTAATATCAATAAATAAGGCATCAGACCACAAGAAACCTGATGAAATGGATACATACATCAAGACTGAATATACTATTTCTAACATCTTAACTTTTCAGAAACAACAGATAGCACTGCATTCCCTAAAGTTGATTAGGTACACTAGTAAGACAGATTTTTACCAACTTTCTGGATGTAATTACAAGTTCATTAATTTCAGGAGGATAAACTACCTAGACTTTTCATTCACTGGTTCAGTCTGCATATATACATCACAGATCTTTGAGACTTGAAAATATCTTTGGAACAATATAGTTACATTTGACTGTTGAAATTGTTTTAATTTAGGTTGCATCCAGTTGAAACTTGTATATATGAATAACCATCTCTAAGAATAACTCAGTAACACAATTTAATCATAACTATTAGTGAAAATTGGAAATTTTTTAAATTATTATTTTTGTTGCCTCACTGTACTATTAAAGAATACCAAAGGAAATAATCAAATACACACTAACTTTATAAATTAAAGAAAGCAGATGAGATGAACAGAGACATTCTCTGATTAATATTCTTAAAATTGCTCTCAATATAGCGTTTACCTCAAGTTGGGACTTTTCTTGCATTTCTTGGGTTTCCTGTTGACCAACTTCCATGTTATCAATTGGCGGCTGTTGAGGACCAGGACCTCCAGCTGCCTGACAAACTTGAATAGTGCCTCCTGGACCTTGCTGCTGCTGCTGTTGCTGCTCCTGCTGAGATTGCTGCTGTTGCGCAAGTGGTATTTGTTGATCCTGCTCCTGCAGGATGAGAGTATCAAATTCTGCCATCAAGAAAAAGTGTTTGACAACGCATATCCAAAGTTCCATTATCAGTACACAGTACACTGACAAGCACACACCCTGCAAAGAAAGCTCTGTTAGCTCAGGACAAAAATCAGAAAAAAATCAATGTGTAAATTTTCAAAATTCAAGCAATGGAAACTCCAGGTTGGAATATCATCAATATAAGGAAAAGATAGATTGTTACTTAATGTAAATATGATACACCGAGTTGCAGACACGTGCAATGTAAAGACACTTACACATTAACATTTGCCCAAAGCCTTCATCATAAAAGGAAGCACACGCACGTTCATCCATGCAAGCAAGCACACTTCACGCACACGTGATCAGCTTCTCTGGCAGCTCGAACGTGAATGCAGCTGTCACATAGAATGGAAGCAGCAATCTGGAGGGGGCTGGGGAAGGCAGGGTATCAGTGGCGGGAGAGAAGAGCACTGTCTGGTGGAGTGTGCAAGGACTGGACTACCAACAGGCAAAGCATTGGGAAGCTGATGGGCAGGGAGGCGGGAGGTGATGGGAAAGGGGGGAGGGGGGGGGGCGAATAGGGAATGAAAAGGGATAGGAGTAGGGAAAGGGAAAGATAGGTGGGTGCATTGTCAGAGGGTGGCACACAAAGAGGGTGGGAGATGAGAAAAGGGAGGTGGTCATAGTACGGAGAAGAGGGAAACTGTTGGCAACAGGTTACCGAAGGTTGAGGATGGGTTATTTTCGGGATAGAGAACGTGTTGTAAAAATAATTCCCATAAAAACTGGTGGTGGAGGGGAGGATCCAAAGGGCTTGAGTAGTGAGGCAGCCATTGTAAGCAAGCTGTTGGCCACAGTTTGGCAGTCACTCTTTACCCTGGTGGATAGCTGGTTGGTAATCATAGCAATATAAAAAGCTGTGCAATGACTGCAGCAGAGCTAGTATATGAAATGGCTGCTTTCACAGGTGGCCTTGCCATTGATGGGATAGGATAAGTCTGCAAGAGGACTGTATTAGGAAGTGCTGGTTCTTTCATATGGATACAATCCCTGTGGCAAAGGGATTGGGAGTGGAACAGGGGTGGGCTAGGACGCTATGTAGATTGGGTGGGTGAAGGAACACCACTTTAGGAGGGGTGAGAAGCGTCTTGGGTAGGATGTCCCTCATTTAGTGCATGATGATGTGCAATCAAAGCCCTGGGTAGGATGCAGTTGTTCCAGCTGGGACAGTAATGGATGATGAAGGGGGCGGTCCTTTGTAGCTGGTTCTTGATGGTTGTGGGAGCATTGGGAATCTGAGGATAATGGCACAGGAGACCCTCAGCATACTGGGCAAGGGAGTTCTTGCCTCTGCAGGTACGCCACCCCATCTAGCCACATTGTATGGGAGGGATATTTTGGGTGGAAGAAATGACAGCTGTCAAAATGCAGGTAGTGTTGGTAGTTGATAAATTTAATGTGGACAGAGGTGTGGATGGAGCCATCAGAGAGTAGGAGGTCCAACATCAAAGACATCAACCACTTTCTTCACCAGCTCTCCTCCATTCTCACCCCTTTATCTTCTGGATCCCTACTCATCACTGACAATGCTCCCTCCCTATACACCAACATCTTTCATGCCCATGTCTTACCTTTCCCAACATCGTTCAGGTTCCATGCCCACTACTTCATTCCTAATACATCTTACTAACTTGATACTAACTCACAACTACTTCTCCTTTGGAGTGGAGGTATACAAACAAATCTGCGGCACAACCATGGGCACCCGCATGGCACCCTCCTATGCCAGCCTGTTTATGGGCCATCTAGGAGACTTTTCTAGTCTCCCAAATGCCAAACCTCTAATTTGGTTCACATTCATTGATGATATTTTCATAATTTGGACTCAGGACTGTGACACCTTCATTCATTCACAACCTCAACACCTTGTTTCCCGCTTCACCTGATCCTCCTCAGCTCAGCATGCCACCTTCCTGGATGTTAACCTCCTCCTCTTTGATGGCTCCGTCCACACCTCTGGCCGCATTAAACTACCAACAATGCCTGCATTTTGACAGCTGTCATCATTTTCACACCAAAAAATCCTTCCTTCACATCCTGATCACCTGGCAACGGCATATCTGCAGTGAGAAGAAATCTCTTGCCCATTGTGCTGAGGGTCTCACCAATGCCTCACAGACAGGCACTATTGCCCAAACCTAGTCTGCAAACAGATCTCCTGTGCCATTTCCCCTCACACCCACAATCCTCCCACCAGCCTCAAGAAACAGCTACAAAGGAGTGCCCCCTTCATAACCCACTATTACCCCAGACTAAAACAAAATTGAAACCAATACTTTTCTTCTTCTTCTTCTTCTTCCTTGGCTCTACAGCTCATGATGAGCCTTGGCCTCTTCTACAATTTCCTTCCATCTCTCTTGGTCCTTTGCCAATACTCTCCAGTTTCTATAGCCCATCTTCCTAAGATCTTCGATTACTCCATCTTCCCATCTGGCTCTTGGTCGACCACGTCCTCTCTGCCCTCCTGGCTTTCCTTGTAATATTCTTTTTGGTACTTCTGTATCATTCATGTGAGCCACAAGTCCCGCCCACCTCAGTCAGGATGATTTCACTATCCTTCTGATGGGTTGGTCTTTGTATATGGTATACAACTCACGGTTGTATCTCCTCCTCCATCTTCCTCTTTCACAGATTGGGCCGATAATTCGTCTAAGTACCTTTCTTTCAAATGCATCCAGTGTTTCAATATATTTACTTGTTAATGTCCAGGCTTCAGAGGCATATGTAAGCACTGGTCGTATAAGTGATTTACACATAGTTAATTTCATAGTACGAGTCAGGAGCCTTGAGGATAGAAGTCTTGTTATGGCAAAATAGACTCTGTTGGCCAGTATTAATCTCTGCGCTTAATTTCAAAGAAGGTATCATTTAGATGTGTAACTGTCGAACCCAAATACTTGAAATGTTCAACTCTCTCAAATGTATAATTGCCCACTGTTATTGCATTTGGCATATTTTCTCTATGTGCTTTTCCAGCTGCCATATATTTTGTTTTTTGTTCATTAATAATTAACCCCCTGTTCCTATTGGCCTGTTTAAGAGCTATAAATGTCTCTTCCATTGCTTTTTGTGTTGTTGCTATTATATCTGTGTCATCTGTGTAGGCCAGTATCTGCACCGATTTATAGAAGATCGTTCCTCTGTTCAGAAAGTTTCTCATCACCTTCTCCAGGGTGGCATTAAAGAGAAGGCATGCCAATGCATCCCCTTGTCCCACTCCATTTTTAATACTCAATGTGTTGGACATCATTCCCCCTATTCTTACACTACCTTGTGTTTCGCTCATTGTCATTCTCACCAGCCTTACCAACTTTCTAGATTCCCAGTTCATCTAGAGCTTGATATAACTGCTCTCTATTTATGCTATCATAAGCTGCTTTGAACTCTATAAAGAGGTGATGCGTTCCAACTCCGTATTCGTTTGTTTTTTCCAGGATTTGTCTTAAGGTGAATATTTGATCTATGGTTGACTTCCCAGGAAGGAATCCGCATTGATACGGCCCCGTCTCCCTCTGTATGATTGGGAGTATTCTGTCGAATAATATATTAGAGAGTATTTTATATTCCAAATTAAGTAGTGTGATCCCTCTGTAGTTGCCACACTCCATCTTATCTCCTTTCTTATATATGGGACACATGATACCCTCTTTCCATTGTTGGGGCATTTTCTTCTCTTCCCATATTCTGGTGACCATTTTCAGAAGGCTTTGTTCCAGCTCTCTGCCTCCTTGCTTAAACAGTTCTGCTGGAATACAATCTGTCCCTGCCTAAAATGGTGTCTCGTCCCCCACCCAACCTCCACAACATCCGAGTCCATCCCTATGTCGTCCCCAATCACAAACCCTTGCCACAGGGATCATATCACTGTGGAAGACCCAGGTGAAAAACCTGCCAAATCCTCCCACCCAGCACTTCCCAATACAGTCCTGTCAAAGGTATATCCTACCCCACCAGAGGCCGGGCCACCTAGGAAAGCTGCTATGTCATGTAACAGGTCTGCTGCAATCATTGCACACAGCTTTTCATATTGATATGACTACCAACCAGCTGTCCACAAGGATAAACAGCTACTGCTAAACTGTGCCCAAGAGTAATGTAGACCACCATATAGTACAACATGTACCTGAACATAACATGCTTGATTTCGATAGCTGATTCACTACCTCAGACATCTAGGTCCTGTCCTCCACCACCAGTTTTTCTGAACTATGCGGATGGGAGTTATCCTTACAACACATTGACTGCTCCTGAAATCATCCTGGATGCACCCCCCCCCCCTCCTTTCCCTTCCCCGCTCATCTCCTTTTTCACTTCCTGTTCTCCCCTCCCCCCTTCTCATCTCCCTGCCCCCACAGCCTCCCAATGCTGCACCTACTGGCAGTCTAGTCCTTGTACAATCCACCAGACAGCACTTTTCTCTCCCCCACTGTTACCCTGCTATTCTTGCCTCTTCCCCACCCCCTCCAGATTGCTGCTTCCATTCTATGTGACAGTTGAATTCTTGTCCAAGGTGCCAGAGTTGGCAGTCATGTTTGCATGAAGCGTGCTTGCTTGCACAAATGAATGAGTGTGTATTTCCTTTTCTGTTGAAGGCATTGACTGAAAGCTAATGTGTAACTGTCTTTTTCATTGCGACTGTCTGCAACTTAATGTGTCATCTTTACATTAAGTAGCAATCTACCTTTCCCAGAATCCAGAGACACATATGAGTGGCTAGACGAGGGGGCTGAACAAATATAATGGAAAACCTTTTCAGGAAGACTTGTAAATGAATAATATTTTTCATATTTTAAAATTTTCCCCCTCCTGTACTAGATTTTTTCTAAAAGTAAAAGTAATTTTGTATTTTTGCATGATATATTACTACAACCCACAAATTTTGTTGTTGTGTTGGTAAACATATCAGAAAGGTGTCTGTAGAGTATTAGCCATGTCAGATATTTAGCATGTTGTCAGCTGCAAAAACTGTTACATGTGCTTTGGTAGAGCTGGTGATTCTTTTGTGTGGAAATGGATCAGAGAATTTGTATTAAATTTTCCTATAAGAATGGAATAAAGTGCAGAATTTCACCTTCTGAAGATAATTCACAGTCAGCCATTCTATCTCCCTTGTCATTTTGTAGTTTTGTAAAGTAAATTTTTCTTTCAGTACGAAAACTTAAACTGTAAAAATCTGCTCTGGTCTGTTTATTGTGCACATCCTTCTTTCATGACTTTTTTTACAATGTGTTGGATGAGCCGTCTTTTCTATATATGTGGAGGGATGAGTTGTGGAAGAAAATGTCATTGCTTCCTGTTTAAAAAATGAATTTTTCTTATCAACATATTAAGATGAAGTGAAGCAGAAAGCCAACAGTTATCTCATCCACTAAGTGACTACATGGAACAAAATTAGAATGACCGCAACTGGTTTACTTACAGAACAAAGCAAACTTTCAATGGTTAACAGCAGCAATAGGGACTAATTCATGTGCTCCATGAAAAGGATGGATCTATCAACACAAAATCCAATAGGGATAATGTAGGAGTGTGTAAATGGTGAGTAAGAAATCAGGAATATGGGTTAAGTACTATGAACAGCCTTGTGAACACATTATCACATCCAAGATAGAGATAAAGTCAAGACCCACCACAATAGCACAAATATATATGCCTACTAACACAACAGATATGAGGTGAACATTTAATTACATTGGGAGACTGCAATACAAAAGTAGGAACAGAAAGAGAAGGAGTAATAGTTTGAGAATATGCACTGCAGAAACAGAATGAAAGGATTAGTCACCTGGCAGAATTTCCCATAGTGCACAATTTAATCCATGGAAGGTTTCAGGTAGATCAGAAAATGGTACAACAGAGATTTTGAAAGTAGATTTCAGTTTGTCAATCATTTCCTGGGGCAGAGGTGGACTCTTAATTGCTGATCAAAATTACAGAAATTGAGTGAAAGTATGAAATTAAGGAGAAGGCATATGAAACAACGACAGGTCCTTGGTAGTCTCAAAATGGAGTATTGGGCAACCATTGAGTAAAAAAATAGGCGAATGAAACAAAACAGAAGATGAAACAGTGAAGGCCATTCACGAACAATTGTGCAAACAATTACTGACCAGTAAAGACACTTGGACAACACACAAAACATTTAATTTAAATCAAAAAGTGGAAGACCCAGGTCGGAATATCAATAATGTAGGAAAAGATAGGTTGCAACTTACCATAAATAAGATATGTCAAGTTGCAGCAGGCACAGTTAAAAGACACTCACATGTAGCTTTCGGCCATAGCATTCATCAGTAAAAAAAAAAAAAAAAAAAAAAAAAACACACACCCACACACACACACAAAAAGGAGAAGAAGAAAGAAAGACAGCACACCTCGTGTACACACGACTGCCAACTCCAGCATCTCGGGCTGGAATGCAACATCATGTGGGATGCAAGAAGCAATCTGGCGAGGGTGGGGAAGGGGAAGGGATAGTAGAGTATGGGTGGGGAGAGAGCTGAACACCGTCCGGTGGAGTGTGCGGGTACTAGACTCCAACAGGAGCAATGTCAAGAGATTGTGGGGCAGGGAGCTGTGGTGGTGGTGGGGACTGTGCAATGACTGCAGCAGAGCTGGTAAATGACATGGCTGCTTTCATAGGTGGTCCAGCTGCTGATGAGGTAAGATAAACATGTTACAGGACTGGAATAGGAAGTGTTGAATGGGTGGATTGAGCAGGTTTTGCACCTGGATCTTCCACAGGGATGTGATCCTTGTGGCAAGGGGTTGGGATTGGGAGTGACATAGGGAAGGACTAGGAGCTTGTGGACATTGGGTGGGTGATGGAACACCACTTTAGGAGGGGTGGGAAATATCTTGGGTAGGATGTCACTCATTTCAGGGCACGATGACAGGTAATCAAAGCCCTGGAGAAGGATGTGGTTCAGTTGTTCCAGTTCAGGATGGTACTGGGTGATGATGGGGACACTCCGTTGTGGCTGGTTTTTGGGGGGTGGTGGGAGGATTGGGGTTGTGAGGGGAACTGGCATGGGAGATCTGTTTGCGGACTAGGCCTGGGGTTAGTGCCTGTCTGTGAAGGCACTCAGCATACTGAGCAGGGGGGTTTTTGTCACTGCAGATATGCCATCCCTGTGTAGCCAGGTCATAGGAGGGAGTTTTTGGTGTGAAAGGGATGACAGCTTCCAAAATGCAGGTACTGTTGGTGGTTGGTGGGTTTAACATGGACAGAGATGGAGCCATCAGAGAGGAGGAGGTCAACATCTAGGAAGGTGGCATGCTACGTTGAGGAGGACCACATGGAGTGGATGGGAGAGAAAGTGTTGAGGTTGTGAAGGAACAAAGATAGGGTGTCTTGGCTCTGGATCCAGATCATGAAGATATCAACAATGAACCTCAACCAGGCTAGGGATTTGGTGTTTTGGGAGAGGCCATCGCCAAACTGTAGCCAAGAGCAAAGTAGACTACCCCATGGCAAACCTTCCACTTGATTTTAATGGCTGCTTCACTACCCATGCCATATGGATCCTTCCCTCCACCACCAGCTTTTCTGAGGTGTGCAGATGGGGGTTATCTTAACAACATATTCTCCACTCCCGTAATTATCCTGGCCTTAACCTACAGTAACATAATGTCCCCACACCCTCCATCCAACAGTTTTCACTCTCCTATGTCCTATCATCCCCTCCCATTCTCGTCTGACAACCTGTTTATTTGCAACCCTCTGCCAATGCATCCATCTGTTTTTCCCTGCTCCTCTCCTTTTTTATTCTTTTTTTCCCCACCTCCCTGCCCCACAACCTCGTGACGCTGCATCTGTTGGAGTTTAGTATCTGCACACTCCACCAGACAGTGTTCATCCCTTTCCCCACCAGTACACTACTATCCCTATCTCTTCCCCACCCCCTCCAGATTGCTGCTTGCATCCCATGTTATGTTGCAATCCGGTCAAAGATGCTGGAGTTGGCGATCGTGTGTGTGTGTGTGTGTGTGTGTGTGTGTGTGTGTGTGTGTGTGTGAGAGAGAGAGATGTCTTTTTTATGGTAAGTCGCAATCTATCTTTTCCTACATTGCAAAAAGGAAATTTAATTGACGAGGGAGAATATATAAAATTGTTGCAAACACAGCAGGCCCAAGGAAATACAGGTGTCTAAAAAATGAGTTTGGCAGAAAGTTCAAAATAGCAAAGTAGGACGAGCCGAAGGAGAAATGCAAATCTGTACGTATGACTGTAGAAATGGTAAATTCAAAATACAAGAAAATTAAAGAAACCTTCAGAAAATGAGAAGTGGCTTTGTGAATATCAGGAGCTCACATGGCAAGACAGTACTAAACAAAGAAGAGAAGGCTGAAAGGTGGAAGAAATATATAACAGAGCTATATAAAGGAAATAAACTTAAAAACAATATTCTGGATGATAATGCAGAGGTATATGAGGTGGGAGATTTGACAGTGTGATCGATATGCCAAAGAAAATTGCAAGTAACAGCAAATAGGTGCGTGAAATATCTTGGCACAACAAAATTATGTTTAAACATAAAGCAGGGTATTAACACAACAACCAAATTCTCATTAACATTATCTAGTTGCAGATGACACGCTACCAATGCATAATAAAGTAAAATGGTCCTGCAGATGCATATAATGTAAAACTGAGGTAATGACAAAAACAAACAAAAACTGTTTTTTAGGCCTAATTTTCAAAGATTAGTTATCACTCAAAACATGTTCACATTTCACAGATTTTATTACAGAAAACCCATTGACAATGCACAAACCTGCTGACATATATTTGGGTCACGTGAAAAAATAGTGTTTTGTACGACAGATGGACCTTATACCAACAAGTATAACAAATATTTGACAGAGCACTGAAAGATCTATGTCAAAACAAGACAACGAGCATAGTCAACATTACCTTGAAATTATTATGATATTTTGGAGACCCAGTCATGAGAAAACTGTGTCATCTAGTAAGCACAACACATGAGAAAGGCAAAACACTGTCATAGTTCAAGAATAATTTACTAAAGCCAGATCTAAAAAATTCAGGTGCTGACAAGTGAATACAGGGTGATTCAAAAAGAATACCACAACTTAAGGAATTTAAAACTCTGCAACGACAAAAGGCAGAGCTAAGCACTATCTGTCGGCGAATTAAGGGAGCTATAAAGTTTCATTTAGTTGTACATTTGTTCGCTTGAGGCGCTGTTGACTAGGCGTCAGCGTCAGTTGATGCTAAGATGGTGACCGCTCAACAGAAAGCTTTTTGTGTTATTGAGTACGGCAGAAGTGAATCGACGACAGTTGTTCAGCGTGCATTTCGAACGAAGTATGGTGTTAAACCTCCTGATAGGTGGTGTATTAAACGTTGGTATAAACAGTTTACAGAGAATGGGTGTTTGTGCAAAGGGAAAAGTTCTGGACGGCCGAGAACGAGTGATGAAAATGTAGCACGCATCCAGCAAGCATTTGTTCGCAGCCCAGGAAAATCGACTCGCAGAGTTAGCAGAGAGCTCCAAATTCCACAATCAACTGTATGGAGAGTCCTACGAAAAAGGTTAGTTATGAAACCTTATCGTCTGAAATTGGTTCAAGCACTGTCTGCAGCTGATAAGATTAAAAGAATCGATTTCTGTGATTTTATCCTTGCTCAAATGGAAACAGGTGAATCTTTCGTTCCAAAGATTGTGTTTAGTGAGGAAGCAACTTTCCACACTTACGGGAAAGTCAACCGTCACAATGTCTGTATATGGGGCACTGAGAATCCGCAGGAAACAACTCAGTATGAACGCGATTCGCCTAAGGTGAACGTTTTCTGTGCCATTTCAGCCAATAAAGTTTTTGGTCCCTTTTTCTTCGAAGGTGCTACTGTAACTGGACTACAGTATCTGGAGATGTTAGAGAATTGGCTGTTCCCTCAGCTCGAACAAGAAGCACAACAATTCATATTTCAGCAGGATGGAGCGCCACCACATTGGCACTTATCTGTCCGTAACTACCTGAACGTCAACTACCCGAGGCGATGGATCGGCCGCCAGGCAGCCCGTGACAGAGCACTTCATCACTGGCCTCCAAGAAGCCCTGATCTTACCCCCTGCGATTTTTTCTTATTGGGGTATGTTAAGGATATGGTGTTTCGGCCACCTCTCCCAGCCACCATTGATGATTTGAAACGAGAAATAACAGCAGCTATCCAAACTGTTACGCCTGATATGCTACAGAGAGTGTGGAACGAGTTGGAGTATCGGGTTGATATTGCTCGTGTGTCTGGAGGGGGCCATATTGAACATTTCTGAACTTATTTTTGAGTGAAAAAAACCTTTTTAAATGCTCTTTGTAATGATGTATAACAGAAGGTTATATTATGTTTCTTTCATTAAATACACATTTTTAAAGTTGTGGTATTCTTTTTGAATCACCCTGTATTATCGTACCATCAGTATAAAATGTCAAGATTACGAAATAGCTACTAATGCAAATTATTTACACAATCATGGAAAGACTGATATAACCCAACCTGAATTCCAGAGAAATGACGGAACATGCAGGACAATACTGATCGTACAACTTGCCTTATAAGACTCACTTGGAAAAGGTATGTCTACATACACAGCATTTGTAGATTTAGAGAAAGCTTTTAACAATGTTGAGTGGAATAAATTCTTTGAAATTCTGAAGGCAGCTAGGATAAAATAGTAGTAACTGGTTATCTATAATCTGAAAATAAACCAGGCTGCATTTGTAAGGACCAATGGATATAAAAAGGTGGCAGCTGTTCAGAAGGGAGTGCAACAGGGTTGTCGGGTTGTAGACTATTCTCGATGTTATTCAGTCTGTGCAGTGATAAAGCAGTAAAGGAAACTAAGAATAAATTTGGAAAGGAGATTTAAGTTCAGGGAAAATAAATGATAACTTTAAGGTTTGCCAATGAGACTGTAATTCTATCAGACACAGCAAAGAACTTGGAAGAACAACTGAATGGAACTGATAGTTTCTTGAGAATAGGTTATAAGATTAATATCAATGAAAGTTAAACAAAAGTAGCAGAATTAAATCATGTAATGCTGAAGGAATTAGATTAGGAAATGAGACACTGAATGTGGTAGATGAAGTTTGCTATTAGGGGCCGAAAGTATCTGCTGATGGCGATGGCAAAAATAGAGATGATACAAAGTGCAGATTTGCAACAGCAAGAAAATCTTTTGTGAGAAAGACACAGATATTAATATTAAATAAAAATGTAAGTATGGGGAAGCATTTTCTGAATGTACTTGTCTGGAATGTAACCTGATACGGAAATGGCTCGTGGGTGAAAACAGTACAGACAAGAAGAAATTAAAAGCTTTTGAAATGGGGTGTTACAGAAAAATTTAAAAAATCACAGAGGTAGATTGAATCTTGCCATGGCCTTGAGGATGTGCATTTGGCTGTCTGTGTAGTTGCGTAGGTGAATGTGTGTGCTTCTACCAGAGAAAGAGCACTAGCTCGAAAGCTAGTATAATTAGTTTTCTGTAGTGTGTTTCTATTTGCCACACATCAGTCAGCTATAGGTGAGAGTTTGCCTTTATTTTAAGTAAATGGGCAGACTGAATAACTAATGAAAAGATACTAAATGAAACTGGGAAGAAAAGAGCTAAAGCACAACTTGACAATAAGAAAGGGTAGGCTGATAGAGTACATGCTGAAGCATTAAGAAATAATTTGGTAATCGAGGGAAGCGTGAAGGGTTAAAATTGTAGTGGGCGATTAAAGCTTGAATACTGTAAGCATGTTCAAATGAATGTTAAGCAGAGATGAAGGGAGTTGCACAGGATAGACTAGCATGGAGAGCTGCCTCAAACCAGTCTTCAGACTGAAGACATACAAAAGCAAGATTGACAGATTTTCTAACTTCTGAAAGAAGAGTTACAGATTGCAGTTTTTAGTTCAGTATGCTGTCAGATATGTTTTGGGATTGGAAATTATATCCCAATGTTAGGTGGGAACATGGTTTATCTGAACGCGGTTTACAATCTTGGTTCATTCTGGAAATTCATTGTACAAAAGCTACAGGGAAAAATACACAGCACAGCGTATTATCTGGAAATCAGCCCAACATCTAAAGCTGTAAACTACTGTGGAGTGCATGACAGAGGGTGATTAACATGGCACCCCATCTTAGAGATTCTTCTTCTTCCATTTAAATATGCAGTGCTGGAAGAATGAATATTTAAATATCTTTGGGAGTGCTACATCTAATCTTATCTTGACAATCCCTATGGGACAATACATATGAAGCTGAGGAATATCTCTCCAGTCTCCACTTCATATTGTTTCTTGAAATTTTGTAAGTAGGCTTTCATGGAATAACTGGTGTTTGTTTGCCAATTAATGTCTTTCAACATTCTTATTACACTCTTCCACGTGTCAAACAAACTCGTTGCTGATAATCTCACCATCGAGCATCCATAAGCTTCTCAAACAAATTTGTGACCACTTGAGCAATATTCTGAGAGGGGATACATATATTACGATCTGCAAGCAATCTTGTAGAATGGCTCCAGATGGAGCTCAGCATTCATAGAAAGGAAAATGCTCAAGGATCTCTAGCTTGCTTAGACAACTATGAGGAAGAAAAGAAGCCACAATCCTCCTCAAGGAACCATCTCCAAATTAAGTAATTTTGGGAAATTAGAGAAACATCTGAGAATGAATGTTCCAAGAGGAACTAAGCAACACATTTCTTCACTTTACTTCTTCCCATATACATATAAAAAATAACCATGATGATACAATCACAGAGATGCAAGGTTGTATGGAGGCTTACTGCCAATAGTTCTTCCTTCACACCATTCATGAATTGGACAGGTAAAAAAGGAGAATGAAGTCTTTGTGCTACAAATCTTAAGATGGTCCGCAGATTATAGACACAGTTGATAATGCAGAGAATGTAAGAGGCAACAGACATACAGGAATGTTAACACTACCCATTCTGAATATATGTGTGGTGTCTTAACTGCTGTGTTATTTTGCTCGTTGATATTCATATTGACAATTAAGCCCATGATATGGTTTGGTTATGTGAGAGAGATCTTTCTACTGCCCATAGAAATTTAAAGAATTATGGTTAAAATAAATAAAAAAGACCTATACATTTTGCAGTGCCTTGATCAATTACATTCTGTAACCTTTATACTGTGAGACAGACTGACCAAAATCTGCACTCTTGGAGCATGTTCCAGGATTGTCTCTGCATGAAGACAGCACTCTGGCTTCCCTTGTCACTGCTGACAGACATCTAAATGCTTAAGGTTACAGGATACAAAAAACAGCAAAATGCCCCTGATGTTTTCCAGTGATTTTTAGAGCAACTGACTATGCCTGTCCAGGGTTGCATCAATTATCTGGGTGATATTGTTGTCATGGGTTCCTTCATGGACAATCACTTGAAAAATTTGCTCATTTTGTGTTCTGTCTTACAGTCTGCAGGCTTACAATGTAACCTCATGAAATCTCCACCTTTCCAACCTACTACTGTTTACTTGAAGTTCAAGGTTTCACAGGATGGGGTTCGCCCTCTGCCAGACCCACTGTTACATCTATGCCTCGCCCTTCGTCTGTGAATGAGCTTCAGGGTTTCCTAGGGAAGAGAGCTACTATCATAAATTCCTACTGGGACAGTCACATTGGCCCACCTGTTGCATGCCTTGTTATGCAAGGATGTACCTTCTTGCTGAAGCCTGGATTGCAAATGTGCTTTTCAAATGTTGAAATCCAAACTACTCTAAGCTCCTTGTTTAGCTATAACTACTCTCAGCTCCTTGTTTAGCTATATTCTCTCCAGACCACCACAAAATACTGGTGACTGACACCTCACAGTACAGCCATGGTGTGGCACGGTGGTGCACCGGTATACCAACAGCTCTCAAGTTTCACCTTCTTACTGACCATAAACCCTTGGTTTCCTTGTTCGGCACTCACACTGACAAGGCAGCATACAACCTACAACAATGTGTGCTTTTATTGTCTCATTACAATTACAAAATTCATTTTTGTCCTATGTCTAAACAGCGAATGCTAACACCTTGTCCCGCCTTCCTGTGTGTCCTGATCCCGACTTTGATCATGAAGAATTGCTTTTTGCTTCCATCTTGATATTCAAACTTGGGCCACAATCAAGGGATTCCCAATTACAAGCTCATGCATAGCAGCTGCTGTTGCTGCTGACCTGGTTCTCTGCCAGATTATTCACTTTGCAGCAAGGATGGCTAGATAAACCACCGGTTCAGGCTTCAGATTCCCTGTGCGACTATTTTTCCTTATGGTTAACTAGAACAGGGGAAAGGAATGCAGTAGAAGATGAATGGGTGGCTTTAAGAGATAAAACAGTGAAGGCAGCAGAGGATCAAATAGGTAAAAAGACAAGACCTAGTAGAAATGCTCGGATAACACGAGATATTAAATTTAACTGATGAAAGGAGAAAATTTTAAAAATGCAGGAAATGAAGCAGGGGTCAGGGAATACAAACATTTAAAAATGAGATTGACAGACAGTGCAAAATTGCTAAGCAGGACTGGCTAGAGGACAAAAGTAAGGATTTATAAACATATTTCTCTAGAGGAAAGATAGGTAACACCTAGAGAAAATTACACAGGCCTTTTGGGAAAGGAGAAGCAGTTGTATGAATATAAAGAACTCAGATGGTAAACCAGTCCTAAGCAAAGAAGGGAAAATTGAAAGGTGGGAGTATATAGAGGGTCTATAAAAGGGAGATGAACTTGAAAGCAATATTATAGAAAGGAAAGTGGAGGTAGATGAAGATGAAATGGGAGATGATATACTGCGAGAAAAGTTTGACAAAGCTCTGAAAGATCTGAGTCGAAACAAGGTCCCAGGAGCAGATGGTATTCCATCAGAACTACTGATAGTCTTGGGAACACCAGCCATGACGAAACTATTCCATATCGTGTACAGAAGTAGGAGACAGCCATAGGTGAAATACCTTACACTTCAAGAAGAATATAATAATTCCAATTCCAAAGAAAGTAGGTGTTGACAGATCAGAAGATTACCGAACAATCAGTTTAATAAATCATGATTAGAAAATACGAGGGTTGGAACGTAAATAGTGGCAACTATTTATTCACAACCAATACAAAATAGTTACATGTTTGCACCTGTTACTGTCCTTCAAAGTAGTCACCAGTGTTGTGTAGAACCAGTTGCCTGTGAGCCTGTTCTGTTGATGGTGCGAATAGAGCGGTCTACTGCCTGTCGAATCTTTGGAACAGTTCTGAAGCGAATTCCACGAACTGGTTCCTTCATCTTCGGAATCAAATCAAAGTCACAAGGACTTAAGTCCGGGGAGTATGGTGGATGGTACAGTACTTCTCAAAGCCATTTATCGAACAGAGCAGCCACACCTTGCACTGTAGGCACAAGTTCGTTGTCGTGCAAAATGATGGGTTGCACAGAAAGTGTCACCGCAAAGCTGGTCACAGGTGATGCTCCAAAAACGAACAGTAATACTGTGTACTGACGGTCTGCCATGGAGGAACGTAATGCATTAGGATAACATCATCACAGTTGTACACGCACACTCCATTCGCACCATCAACAGAACAGGCTCTCCTAACGGTATACTGCACCTTCCACATCACTGGCAATGGGTTCTACACAATGTTGGTGGCTACTTTGAAGGACAGTAACAGGTGCAAACATGTAACTCCTTTGTATCGGTTGTGAATAAATAGTTGCCACTATTTAATTTCCAACCCTCGTATTAACACAATTTTTTTTACAGAAGAATGGGAAAAGTGGTAACAACAGACCTCAGGGAAGATCAGTTTGGATTCCGGGGAAATGTAGGAACACGCAAGGCAGTACTGAGTCTATGACTTATCTTAAAAGATAGGTTAAGAAAAGGAATACCTACATTTATAGAACTTGTGGACTTAAAGAGAGATTTTGACACTGTTGACTGGAATACTCTCCTCAAAATTCTGAAGGTAGCAGGGGTAAAATACAAGGAGTGAAAGACAATTTACAACTTGTACAGAAACCAGATGGCAGTTATAAGAGTAGAGGAGCATGAAAGGGATGCAATGATTGAAAGGGGAGTGAGACAGGGTTGTAGCCTATCCCTGATGTTATTCAATATGTACAATGAACAAGCAATAAAGGAAACCAAAGAAAGATCTGGAATAGGAATTAATTTCTAGGGAGAAGAAATAAAAAATCTGAGGTTTGGCAATGACATCGTAATTCTGAGAATGACAGAAAACGACTTGGAAGAGCAGTTGAACGAAATGGATAGTGTTTTCAAAGGAGGATATAAGATGAACATCAACAAAAACAAAACAATGATAATGAAATGTTAAATCAGGTGATGCTACGGGAATTAGATTAGGAAATGAGACACTTCAAGTAGGAGATGAGTTTTGTTATTTGGGCAGCAAAGTAACTGATGATTGCCGAGGTAGAGAGGATATAAAATGTAGACTGGCAATAGCAAGAAAAGCATTTCTGAAGAAAAGAAATTTGTCAACACTGAATACAGATTTAAGTGTTAGGAAGTCCTTTCTGAAGGCATTTGTCTTGAGTGTAGCCATGTGTGGAAGTGAAACATTGACAATAAACAGTTTGGATGAAAGGAGAACAGAAGCTTTTGAAATGTGATACTACAGAAAAATGCTAACGATTAGACGGGTTAATCATGTAACCAGTGAGGAGGTACTGAATAGAACTGTGGAGACAAGGAACTTGTGGCACAACTTGACCAAAAGAAGAGAGTGGTTGACAGGACACATTCTGAGACATCAAGGGATCACCAAAATAGTATTGGAGGGAAGTGTGTGTGGTAAAAATCATAGAGGGGGACTAAGAGATGAATACAGTAAGCAGATTCAGAAATATGTAGGTTGCAGTAGTTATTTGGAAATGAAGACACTCGCATAAGATAGAGTAGCATGGACACCTGCATCAAAACAATCGTCAGACTGAAGACCATAACAACAACAACAACAACTCATTTCTGTTTTTGACTGTGTTTTGCTGTTGTCCATGAAAGACCTCTCTCCAACAGTAGTCATTCCTATTGCATTGAGGCACAAGGTTGTCTGCTTGCTTTCTCCACCACAGCTATTGGGGAAATTTGTGCACTAAAATGTTAGCTGGGAGACATGTGTTTTGACCAGGATTTGACGGCAAAATTGTACATTTAGTTGCAGCTTGTGAGCAGTGTGCCCAACAGCAGGAGGCTTCCAGGGCATCTCTGTTCCCCTCACCTGCATCATACCAGCCATAGGAAACTATTCATGTAGATTCTGTGGGTCCTTTCTTGAATTCCTACTGGCTCTTGGTTGTGGATGAATCTTCTCAGTTTTCTTACATTCTCCAGTGAGCATTGGCATCGACGGAGGTCACAATTCATACACTTTTGAGGGTTCTTTTCTATTGAGGGGCTGCTTTATATCTTACTTTCCAATAACAGGTCCCAGTTCATTTCTCACAACTTTATATTGTTTTTTCCTATCATGGCATTTGTTGTGTTACAGTTCCGTCATTCCACCCTCAAACAGATAGCGGGGCTGAACAACTAGTGCATACATTCAAGTCTCAAATGAAAAATTTTGTTGTGTATTCTTCACCGGATGATGCCCTTCTCTCTTTTCTGAGCACCTATCACTTCACATGTATGGAGGAGTGGAGCCTGGTTAATTTGCTTCACGGTTGGCAACTATGCACACTCCTCCACCTTCTGCAGCTTACACCGCATCTGCCACCATCAGGTTTGTCTGGCTGCTTCACGCCAGGCTGACCGATGTGGGTGCATGGGTTTGGTCGTCAGCCGAAGTGGATACCGGCCACTGTTGACTGCCACCGGGGATGCCATTTTTGTGATGTCCATATGATTGATAGCCTGGTGGCAACCCACTTTGATCAGTTGTGCACTCACTTGCTGCCAAAAACTATCGTTTGGCAGGTGTGACCCCCGCCACCGCAGACAATCCCACCGGCCTCTACCTTGAGACCATCATTGCCTACTGGGGAGGTTCCCCCATCCCATTGGCTGCTTCTTCTCCATGCAACACCCTGGTGTTCCTACTTCCCAGTGCCGGTCTGGATCCAGCCTTGGGTCCATTGCCGCAGCCCGCTGTTACGGTCAGGCTGCCTCCGCCAACCCCCTCGCCACCACTGCCTCCGCCATCATCGCCGTTGGGTCCAATCCTGTCTTCTCCATGCTGGGACCTGCTTGTTGATGACGACATAGGGATGGAAATGGTACCCTTCTCTCTGATGCAGTCATCAGGTGCTGTGCAGACCCATTGCCCTTGGGCGTGCCTGCATCCCCACAAGCTCCGGCCCCATGCTCCAGTGCTTGCCTGACACAGTGTCCCACCCCCTCCATTGGCACCAGCTACTGCTGCTCCAGATCTGATGGATGTGTCTCTCATCAGGCCACCAGCATCTCCTCCATTGCCTGGGTCCACAAAGGAGAGGTGTGGTGTATCCTCCTACTAGTGAGAGTGAGTACGCCTGAGGGGGGCGTCACCATGCACGCGTGTTTCAGTTGACTGCCAACTGTATCTGCGTGGGCCAGCCACTGGAGGCTGCCTGTGGGAGGCAGGGAGGCTTGCGTTTGCTTGGCATGGCTCCTGCTGTGGCGTCTGCCGATGACTAGCACATATATATGTGTGGGGCAGTGCTGACTGACCCTCTCTATGTGATTCTAGTTTGTATCATGTTCTGCGTGTTGCGGAGTCCTGAGGGCTTCTTGTTCAGCCAAATCTGTGTGACTTGGATCAGTTTTGTGTATTACTTGGTTACTATAGGATTTTTGTACATCTTGTAATAGGTTTCGAGTTGGTAAAAATGAAATAAATAAAAAAAAATCCATCACATCAATTTTTTGTTTCACTAAATTTTTTGTTTGTTTTTAGCATAAAATTCCTAATAAACTTAAAATTTAGTATTTCTGGTATTAAAAAATGGTCTCCTCACATGAGCTCTATCAATTAAAGCTGGACTTGGCAATAATTAAAAAATATGTTGTTAATGTTTGAAGAGGGTAGTGGTGGCAGAGGTGGGTAAAGCAGTTTTTCTGTTGGGAGAAAGGTTGCATTTTTGTGGCGAAACAGGTTAAATTAATTTATAATGAGTGATATACCCAGTGATGGTGAACATGTTTTGACAGTTTATCTGTGGTACTAGGAATAAATATAAACAACTTGGTGTTGGATTAGATCATGTTTCAACAAGCTAAATAAGTTCAGTATCTCTTTGGCAATCTTATGCCACACTCAGTTTATATCCAGCATTCAAACGCTATTGTGCTTGTGTTTTTATTTCTGGAATGTGGCTCACAGAGACCATATAATTTGTCCCGACTGCTTCTGTTATGTTTTTGGTGAAAACACAGTGAAAATTGAACAAAGAAACATAAGTGAGTTTATGAAGAATGTTTATTTTGTGTATTTCAAATTGAAACCTGGAGATCAAAACAAAGCACGGACTCCACAGAAAAGTGTGCAGAAGATGCAGGGAAGATCTCTGTTTGTGGTTTAAAGGTAAGAAAATGTCATTTCATTTTGGCATTGCTGTGATACGGTGTAAACAGAAAAGTCACACAAGTGACTGCTACTTCTGTCAAAGGATTTAACAAAAATAAGTAAAAAGGATATATCTTACCCAAATCTTGACTCAACTATTCATTCAGTGTTCCATGGCTCTGAAGTAACAGTTCCACAGAAACCACCTAATTTAGATTATATCCTAACAAGGGGCACCTTTGGCCTTGAGTGCTCAAAACCATGCTTAGACTAACACTCCATCATAAAAACAACAGTGGTCTGTGTCATTTCCATGCAACACTCCACTCTTGTCTGTGCCACCAGACAGTAGCATGTTGTAGCTGCACTAACAAATGCTCGAGTTACATGAATGGTATAGCTGCAATACAAATGCATGTCTTTGAGTGTTCGCGTGCAGGTGTGTGTGTGTGTGTGTGTGTGTGTGTGTGTGTGTGTGTGTGTGTGTGTGTGTGTGGATCTGATGGGCACCCAATGGCGAGATCATCAGTGCCCTTACTCTTATAAAAACAAACGGATGTGGAGATGAACTAAAAGTGTTGTACACGTATGCACTCAAAATGACCATACAGTCACTCCGTATCACATGAACTCTCACTTGCACTAATACCAATTAGGAGGGAAGAGAGCTAATCAAGAAATCAAAACACAGAGAAAACACAACACAGAATAACTAAAAGAAAAGCACAGGAAAATGTGACTGGCTGACCACTTACAAAAAATCTAGGGTGAGCCAGCCACCCTTTGACACAATAAGAACATCCTCCCTCAAATCTTGTTAAAACATTGGACAATTCACAACACTTTAAAACTCTAACCACATTCGTTTGATCATTACATAAAATAGACGGAAGATCCACCGGCAAATCTGCCGCAGTCCGCTGGTCGACAAATTAAATGCACTCCAATAAAATGTGGCACACTGTGATCTGCACGCCACAAGCACCACACATTGGTGGGTCCTCTTGCCACAGTAAGAATCCATGTTTCATAGGGCTGTGGCCTGTGCGAAGATGATTAAGAAGGACCTCATCCTGCCAATGTGGCTGGAAGGAGTACTCCATGGCCGAGTTGTGGGCTTGATGAATAGAGCTTTTTATCAGTCACTGCCAGCCACTCTTCTTCCCAGTGTCACACGACTTTGTACCTCAACAGCGAAGCGATAGCATGCTGGGGGATATCACACTGAAATACCAGAGGATCATGACACGCCTCCTTGGCTGCTTGGCTGCTCAATCTGCCCTTTTATTCCCCACAATTCCAATGTGCCCAGGTACCCAGTAGAAAGACAACTCCTTCCCTGGTCGCTGTAGTTGTAGGAGCACATTCTGTATGCTCTGGGTTACTGTATTTGCTGGGTACAAATGTTGGAGAGAGCAAAGAGCACTGAGAGAATCTGAGCAGATGAGAAATCTAACACCAGGAGAACGTCTCATCTGCTCCAGTGCTCACAAGATCGCAGATAATTCTGCATCAAAGACAGTAAATTCTGAAGGCAGTCTGACCTTCAGGCCACAATCCGGGAAAACAACAGAGCAAGCAACAGGGTTCCCCTGCTTAGACCCATCCGTAAAAACAGCTACATGGACGTGGTAATCAGTAAAATATCAGAGAATATCACATTAAAAACAGAAGCAGGAGTGCTATCTCTCCTGTACTGCACCAAACCCTGAATTACTCTGGGCCTCTCCAATAACCAGGGCAGCAGGTGGTTAAAACCCTGGATTTGGGGGTCATACTGGTTCCACACCGAGTGACTCCACCACATGCTGCAAACAGATCCCAAATGGCATCATGGCTCATGGACAGTTGGAAGAAAGAGGTGGATGAGCAACAGTATGGTGTGAGGGTGAAGTTGGAGCTCCAAGGAACTTGCACACCTGACGCACCATGAGGAGCTGGCACCGGATGGCAAGTGGCAGTTCCCCTGCCTCAGCACAGGTGCTAGGTATAGGACTGGTTCGATAAGCACCAGTGGCCAGCCCCCATGATGGTCAGCGCCAATAATAAGCAAGTAAAAGGGCCTTGCTGACCCATACACTGTGCAACCATAGTCCAGCTGTAAAAAAAAAACAAAACCCTGATAAAACTGAAGGAGACATGCCCTGTCCACTCCCCAAGAACTGTGACTAAGGCACCTGATGATGTTCAGTGCCTTCAGGGTTCTGGCTTTCAGGTCTCGCAGGTTTGGTAACCACGACAATCGGGAGTCTGATGACTCTCAAGCATACCCACCCCATTACCAACTGTATTTGTACTCACCACTGTTGATGCCACCTCCATATGCAGTAACACTGCTCATACCCAGGGCCTTGCTAAACACACATCTCTCCGAAAGTCCTTCTGACTCCAACCCAACTCCTCAAACTTATAACTAATTACATCATCACACATAAGGTGAAGACATATAAACAAATTCACCACACAGCCATGGGCATCGTCCTATGCCAATCTGTTTATGGCATATCCCTAGGAAACCTTCCTAGGCTCTCCAAATCACATTCTGGTTCACGTTCACGTTCATTGAGTGTCTCTTCAGGAGCTGGGGCCAGACCCAAGCCACCTTATTCTCATTCCCCCACAGTCTTAACACCTCCTTTCCCATTTGTTTCACTTGGTTCCCCTAAGTCCAATGTGCTACCTTCCCGGGTATTGATCTCCCACCTCTCTGATAGATCCATTTATATTTCTGTCCATATCAAGCACACAAAGCTGCCATACCTACGACATCAAAAAACTGTACCCATATAGTCTGGCCACATGTGTATCACATGTCTGCAGTGCTGAAGTTCTCAAGGCTTTCAGAGACAGGCATTAACCTTAACCTTAACCTCCCCCTCCCAAACCTGACCTAGTACACAAACACATTTCCTCATGATCCCTTATCCTCCCACTACCCCCAAGAACCAGCTGCAAAGGAACAATCCCCTCATCACCCAACATCATCACAGATTAGAGCCAACTGATCCACGTCCTACAACAGTACTTCAACTATCACTGTAAAATGAACATAAACAGTCACAACCGCAAGAACTACTCTTTTAAGTTACTGGTTTTGATCCATTTTAGACCATCTCATACCATGATGGTAGGCAATGGTGGTGAATGGAGCAAGTGCTATGGCTCCATGAACACTAATTGCTCATGGTATGAGGTCTGAAGATTGTCTAAAACAGACCAAAACCGATAACCTCAAAAAAGGTTCTTGCAGTTGTGACTGTTTGTGTTCATTTTAAAGTAATAAAAGAAACACTGTACTTCAAGAGAAATGTTTTAAAAAATTACTATCACTGTGCCTGGACATGAGGTACATCATAGCCACAATCCTTCCCACTCCTCTTAAAGTGGTATTGCAATCTCCAACCAACCTACATAATACCCTGCTACATATCTACACTATGCACATTTTTAACTCCTTGCCATATGCATCACATCCTTGTGAAAGGCCCATGTGCATGTTCTGCTGATTCACCCACACAGCACAACCTACTCCAGTCTCATTACAGGCTAACCCTGTCCCATCATAGGCAGGATCACTTGTGAAAGCAGCTATCGAACACCAGCTGTAAGGGCGTCGTTACCAATATCACTACCAGCAAGCTGCCTAGCAACATGCGTTGGTTGGTGAGCCTTAGCATCCAGAACTTTCGGCCATTTCACGTGTTTTCCAGCAGATACGGCATTGGCTTGTCAAACCAACAATGCTAGGCTGTAATGAGTATGTGAAGTCAGTACTGGGATGGAGTCAGTTGAGTGCCCATCTGATGGAAGAGATGGGAGGCAGAAATACACAAATTTAAAGGGGAAGATTATTAATAATTACATTGATGGGTGTAATTAATGAACATATGAAGGCTGAACAGTATGGGCCTATTCAGAGTGAATGGATTTGGATGTGCCACATTCATCAACGTGAAAAAGTGAGATACATGGTTAGCTGTGTTTCTATTGTTGGAAGTTGAATAAACTATGTACACAGTCACAATCTTTTATTACAGAAGACATTGCCATCATTTCTGATTAACAATGTGACAGATACTTACAGACACAACTTGCACAACTAGGCTACAGTTTATTCTCCATTATCAGCTGTGGTTTGATGTAAGTCAGTTCCCTTAAAGGTTCAATACCCAAAACCTTATGAACATGATCAGTTTAGTTGGAATTGCTGAGGGACAGGTTACACAGCTCTGTTGCAATTTTTGCACAGCATTTCATGTGATCATCACCACAAAACAATTTTCCATCCAAATAAATGGTCACTGCCAACTGTAGCAAAGAGCAGAGTTGACCATAGAGTGGTAGAACATGCTGCTGAGCACAATGTACCCAGATTCAATGGCTGCTTCACAGCCGGTGCCATCTGGATCCTTCCCCCCCAACACCAGCTTTTCCAAACCATGTAGATGTAAGTTACCCTCGCAATGCAACACTAGCTTTGCTAAATCATGTAGATGTAAGTTACCCTTGCAATACATCTTTATTCCCATAATTCTCCTGGTCTCAATATTCACTAATCCCTACACCCAAACATCCTCTTCTCAGCAGTCTCCTCCCTCTGTTCTGTCACTTCCTTCCAATCCAATGTGGTTGGATGAATGTGGTTGGATGAAACAAGGAGCAGTTCTGGCCATGTTCACAAGAAGGGTGTAGAGATGAAACAAATCAAGGAAGAATGGTAATTCCGTTTGGCAAGAGGGGCAGCATTATTCTCCTTCATGCATGTAACTTCCAAGGCTTCCTCCCAACTGCCTATCAATTTTTAAATTAAGGAAAACAGGAGATTATTAGGAAGAAATAAATCACGATGAATTTAGTAATGGCTCATAGACTCATTAACATCAAGCATGGGCAAATCTTCAACAACTGCTCTCAACAATAAATTTATATTGTTGTTTACAAGATGCCTTCTATGTAAAGCGAATGATTGGCTTCAGTGCTGAAATAATGAAGTAAAATATATTACCACAATTTTAAACAGGACTGACAACAGCAATCATATCTAAATTTTGAACAATGGAAAATCCAGGCTTGAATGTAACAATATTGTGAAAGGGAAAGTTGCTACTTATCATATAGTGGAGATGCTGAATCGCAGATAGGCACAACAAAAAGAGTGTGGTCTCAGAAGCCTGAGACTGCAGTCACGTGTGTGTGTGTGTGTGTGTGTGTGTGTGTGTGTGTGTGTGTGTGTGTGTGTGTCTCATCTAATTTTTAATGAAGGCCTTACTGGCCAAAAGCATTTTTGTGACCTCAGTATTTAGATAAGCCAATGGAAGGAGGAGGCTTGGTACAAATTTTAATTAGACAATTACCCATCTATGCAACAAAAGATATCTTATGTAGCGGCTGGAAAACAGTAGAAGAGTTGTTATCTTTAGTTGATTCACTAGATGCTATAAATAAGGACCATAATGAAACTTTACACCAAGGGGAAAATTCAAATTATAAAAGAAATAGTGGAAATAATTTCAAGAAACATGAGGCTAACCTAGCAAGAGTGCACCAATACAATAAGAAAAATTGTAACGACAATTACCAAAAGAAGCATCCACCTTCAAATTTAGGTCCAGTAACTTTCAGGAATTTGTACTGAGTAACAATAGAACACAGAATGGTAAAGTGGTATCTTGACTTGGTAACCAACCCGTAATGAGTGGTAATGAGGAAAACATGGTTCGATATGGATGCAGGGCCGGGGTCCAGGTTGTGGAGATACACTAGGAGGCCTGGTTTGTTATAAGTCTGTTAATTTCACACACAGAAAACCTAAAAAGGAATGGTTACTGCTTGAAGAACCAAGCTTAGTTACTAATAACCCACAACCTATAATAATAGGGACAGTGGAAACTTCGGAGGTTAACATATTTATAGAGTCAGAAAGTGAGGTATCACTCATATCTAGTGCATTCTTTAACTTGATACAGGATAAACAGCACTTACCATTATTGCCAGTGACTGAAATATATATAAACGGGATAACAGGAACGAGAAGTAAAATTGTAAAATACGAAACTCGAGTGAACTGTCATATTGTAAGTATATTATTTCATCATATACTATTAATAGTAGAAAATAGTAATAGAAATGTATTGTTTGGTTTAGATTGGTTATTAGAGTTTAAAGTTATCTTAAACTTTGATGAAAATCTTCTTTGTTTTGGTAAAGGGGATAGCAGATGTTGGACACCATTTGTGACAGACAACAACATTGGTAAACAAACAACGGAGTGTCCGTGTCTGCGATTAGCAGCTACAGCACGACTGTCACCAAAGATCGATAATGTAGATCAAAAAGTACATCTAACTGATATACAAGACAAAGTTGTTGTTGTTGTTGTTGTTGTTGTTGTTGTTGTTGTGGTCTTCAGTCCTGAGACTGGTTTGATGCAGCTCTCCATGCTACTCTATCCTGTGCAAGCTTCTTCATCTCTCAGTACCTACTGCAGAATACATCCTTCTGAATCTGCTTAGAGTATTCATCTCTTGGTCTCCCTCTATGATTTTTACCCTCCACGCTGCCCTCCAATACTAAATTGGTGATCCCTTGATGCCTCATAACATGTCCTACCAACCGATCCCTTCTTCTAGTCAAGTTGTGCCACAAACTCCTCTTCTCCCCAATTCTATTCAATACCTCCTCATTAATTATGTGATTTACCCATCTAATCTTCAGCATTCTTCTGTAGCACCACATTTCGAAAGCTTCTATTCTCTTCTTGTCCACACTATCTTCCATGTTTCACTTCCATACATGGCTACACTCCATACAAATACTTTCAGAAATGACTTCCTGACACTTAAATCTATACTCGATGTTAACAAATTTCTCTTCTTCAGAAACGCTTTCCTTGCCATTGCCAGTCTACATTTTATATCCCCTCTACTTCGACCATCATCAGTTATTTTGCTCCCCAAATAGCAAAACTCATTTACTACTTTAAGCGTCTCATTTCCTAATTGAATTCCCTCAGCATCACCCAACTTAATTCGACTACATTCCATTATCCTCGTTTTGCTTTTGTTGATGTTCATCTCATACCCTCCTTTCAAGACACTGTCCATTCCATTCAACTGCTGTTCCAAGTCCTTTGCTGTCTCTGACACAATTACAATGTCATCGGCAAACCTCAACTTTTTATTTCTTCTCCATGGATTTTAATGCCTACTCCGAACTTTTCTTTTGTTTCCTTTACTGCTTGCTCAATATACAGATTGAATAGCATCGGGGAGAGGCTACAACCCTGTCTCACTCACGTCCCAACCACTGCTTCCCTTTCATGTCCCTTGACTCTTATAACTGCCATCTGCTTTCTATACAAATTGTAAATAGCCTTTCGCTCCCTGTATTTTACCCCTGCCACCTTCAGAATTTGAAAGAGAGTATTCCAGTCAACATTGTCAAAAGCCTTCTCTAAGTCTACAAATGCTAGAAACGTAGGTTTGCCTTTCCTTAATCTTTCTTCTAAGATAAGTCATAGTGTCAGTATTGCCTCACGTGTTTCAACATTTCTGCGGAATCCAAACTGATCTTCCCCGAGGTCTGCTTCTACCAGTTTTTCCATTCGTCTCAAAAGAATTCGCGTTAGTATTTTGCAGCTGTAACTTATTAAACTGATAGTTCGGTAATTTCCACATCTGTCAACACCTGCTTTCTTTGGGATTGGAATTACTATATTCTTCTTGAAGTCTGAGGGACTTTCGCCTGTTTCATACATCTTGCTCACCAGATGGTAGAGTTTTGTCAGGAATTGCTCTCCCAAGGCCGTCAGTAGTTCTGATGGAATGTTGTCTATTCCGGGGGCCTTGTTTCGACTCAGGTCTTTCAGTACTCTGTCAAACTCTTCACGCAGTATCATATCTCCTATTTCATCTTCATCTACATCCTCTTCCATTTCCATTATATTGTCCTCAAGTACATCGCCCTTGTATAGACCCTCTATGTACTCCTTCTACCTTTCTGCTTTCCCCTCTTTGCTTAGAACTGGGTTTCCATCTGAGCTCTTGATATTCATGCAAGTGGTTCTCTTTTCTCCAAAGGTCTCTTTAATTTTCCTCTGGCAGTATCTACCTTACCCCTCATGAGATAAGCCTCTACCTCCTTACATTTGTCCTCTAGCCATCCCTGCTTAGCCATTTTACACTTCCTGTCGATTTCATTTTTGAGACGTTTGTATTCCTTTTTGCCTGCTTCATTTACTGCATTTTTTTATTTTCTCCTTTCATCAAAGTTAATGAATCCCTAATATTAACCGAACAACAGAGACGAGATTTATACAAAATTCTAATGGGATATGAAGTAGTGTTTTCAGATTGTCCAGGTAATATCAGCGACTACATTTGTAAGCTCAAAATCAAATATGACATCCCATTCTTTTACAAACCATATCCAATAAAAGTAAGTTTGAAAGAAGCAGTTAGGCATGAAATCAACAAAATGATTGATAACAATATTATAGAATGAAGTTCCAGCATAATGAATAATCCTCTGGTCATGGTGAGAAAAGCTACAGGGGGAGTACGATTAGTGTTAGACGCTCGTACACTGAATGGACCTATAGAGATAGAAAGAGACAGACCAATTAATATTGATGAGTTGTTATCCAAATTTGAAAAGGCAACATTTTTTAGCACAATGGATTTGACTGCAGAATATTGACAAATAAAGTTACATCCAGAATCTAAAAAATATACAGCATTTTTGATTGATTGTAAATCATATTATTTCAATGTATTACCATTCGGACTTAATATCTATGTGTCCGATTTTTATACACGTTATGCTTATCCATTTCGGATTTTTTAGAACCGTGACTGTATATTGAATGTAAATAAGTTATACACAACTGCAACCAGTCACATTTGTGAATAGTAATGCTTTATTCCATGAACCGGTTTTTGAACCTTTTCAGGTTCATCTTCAGATGGTTTCGGGAGGATCCGGGAAGTTACATCATTATTGGTAGTAGCATAATGCTGGGTGCTGGTTCTATGGCAGAAAAATGGGTCACACTTTAATGTATCGCCATGACTGTTCTATGTTGTTTGCAGAATGATTGTGTTGGGCAAGACGTGAGGCAAAGCTGAACTTGTCATAGCTTATCTGTCAATATGGATGTAAATTTAGTTTTTACTTACTGCGACAGTATAGGCATCTTTTTGCGGATCTGTCTGCCTCCATTTTGATGTCCGGAACACTTTCACACAAACTATAGTAGTTTACACTTTGACAGTGACACTTTTCCAGCATCCAGCAAGTGCTTTACAACTGTTGCTTGTAACAAAGATCTTGACAGAAAAATATGGAGTAAGCCTACTTTGTACAGAGATGTAATGTGTTGTTCTTTACATGTGTTAAAGTCGATATAAGGGCAAGTAGTTTAATCAGAATGGCGATAACATGAGAGCACAAGATAAAATAAATAAATAAATTACTACAAGAACAAATTTCAGGTGATCTGATATCTTATTTCTACTTGTATATTACAAGCAGTTATATTATTTGCTTTTTATTTTTTTTTATATTTTTTATGACTAGCAATTATCATGTTTGACATTAACATGAATCCCAAGGAATCAATAATACAGAGTTATTATATCTGCAGTGAGATGCAGCTGTCTGTATGACTATGACCTGTATATTTAAATTATTAACAAATCTTCAGATGAACTGTTGGCTTATTTCTGTTGTTACGTTAACATGATCTGGGGTATTTTCAAGAGCAGATTCTCTTTATTTTAGTTAAAGGTATATGTATAAGAGTTATAGTGATTGTAATGGACTAAAGCTGTTTGTATGGCTGTACATTTAATATTTAAAAAACCATGGCAAAAATTCTTTAACTGTTGACTTATTTTTATTCTAACATTAGAGTGATCTGGGATATTGGTAAAGGCAGCTTCTGTTTGTTCCAGCTAGAATTAATATGTATAAAGTACTGATTTATGTTAGCAATGGAGGGCTTTAACATTTAGAGATATGGTACAGGTCTTATTTTGTGGTAATATATTACATTGACACCGGTGTGGTTAGGATGTAACGAGAGGGAGGGGGTGGGTCATTGGGAGGAAGGGGGTGGAGGGGGGGTTGGGGAGCCGGTGTAGGGTTCGTTGGGTGGTTACTTGTTTTGAACTAATAGATCTTCAAAGTTCTAAAGGAAAAATTTGTTTCTCAGTTCAGTTTGATCATTGAGTAGGTAGTCAGGTGCTGTATTTGTGTAGATAAATATTTTAATTTCTTCAAGAAGGTCAAGTATTGTGCCTTTGTTGGCAAAATGTAGTATTCGGAGATTCTGTTCTATGTTGTTTGCAGAATGATTGTGTTGGGTAAGATGTGAGGCAAAGCTGGACTTGTTCAGGTTGTTAAGACGGAGTGCATCTATGTGTTCTTTAAATCTTGTTGTGAAGCTTCTACCAGTTTGTCCAATGTGGAAGCTTGGACATGAGTTGCAAGTGAGCTTGTACACACCCAACTTTTGATACTGTTGTATAGTGGTTTTGGTGCTGTGTATGATTTTATTTTGTATTTTGTTGTTGGTGAAGAATCTTATTTTTATGTTGTATGTCTTGAAGAGGTTGGCAATTTGGTGAGAAATCTTCCCTAGGGAAGGCAGGCTAACAAATGTGGTTTTCTTGTTTGTGGGTGGTTGTTCAGCAGTTGGTTGATTTAGTTTTGCTGTATGGATTAGTTTATCTATTATTGCAGGGTTGTACCCATTGGTGGAGGCAATTGATTTAATAATTTCTGTTTCTTTTTGTCTTTCACTTGTGTCCATTGGGATTTTAAGCATGCGATTAACCAATGTTCTGAAGAATGCTTTTTATGTTGGTCTGGATGGCAAGAGGATTTGTGTATGGTAACATTGGTGGTTGTTGGCTTTCTGAAAATTTGAAATTTATGCTTTTGATTTTTATTTGAGATTGTTAGATCAACATAGTTAATGCCTTCTGGTGTTTCATGTTCTACTGTCAATTGGATTTTATTGTGTATTTTATTAAGTTCTTTGGCTAGATTATTTATTTCATCTGTTGCTCCATTGAACAAAATGAGTGTGTCATCAACATAGCTTTTGTAATAAAGCAACTTATCTTTTAGTTGGGTTTGGGACCTGAAAAAGTTATTTTCAAGGTTATTGATATATATGTCTGCTAACAAGCCAGCAAAATTACTACCCATTGCCAGTCAATCTTTACCCATTGCCAGTCAATCTTCCTGAATGGAAAACTTGTTGTTGAACAGGAAGTAGTTGTGTGACAATATAACTTCCAGGATCTCTATGAGTTCATAGATTTCAGCTCTACCCATTGTCCCATGTTTGAGTAAGTTATTTCTTATTAAACTAATTGTTTCCTTGACAGGTATGTTTGTATATAGGTTTACTATGTCAAGAGACGCAAATTTAGCTGTGACTGGGATGGAGATATCTTTTATACTATTGATGAGCTCATAACTGTTTTTAATGGAGTAATTATTTTCAAATACATATGCCTTGCGGATAATGTCATTAAGTTTTTTGGTGATTTTTTAGCTTGGGCTATTGAGAGAGTTCACAATGGGACATATCGGACATTCTGGTTTGTGGATCTTAGGTTGTGATCTCAGTTTTGGTGCTGATGGGTTCACCACTATACAGTGCTTTGTTTCTAATGGTGTCAACAAGAAGTTGCAGTTTTTAAGTAACTTTTTAATTTTATCGTGGAATTTGGGAGTAGGGTCATTTCGGCAATGTAAACTTAAACTAACGAAAACCATCCATGCAATAAAATTTAACAAAAAGTGTCTCTCAGAAAACGTGACTCCAAATTATATCAAAATAAAAATAACGAGTCAAAGTATGTCAGCCAAGATAGCAAAAGCACGATGTGAAATTATTTTGTTAAAAACTGAAATCAGGTCTCTTTACAAAAAGAAAGATCTGCTCAATTCAAAGCTGTATAATATGCACTTAGAACTTAGCCATAAACTTGTTGCCCATTTCTTCCTAGACTATGTCAATATATATGTAAACTTCTTGTTGACACCATTAGAAACAAAGCACTGTATTGTGGTGAACCCATCAGCACCGAAACTGAGATCACAGCCTAAGATCCACAAATCAGAATGTCCGATACATCCCATTGTGAACTCTATCAATAGCCCAAGTTATAAAATCACCAAGAAACTTAATGACATTATCCGCAAGGAATATGTATTTGAAAATAATTACTCCATTAAAAACAGTTATGAGCTCATCAATAGTATAAAAGATATCCCCATCCCAGTCACAGCTAAATTTCCATCTCTTGACATAGTAAACCTATATACAAACATACCTGTCAAGGAAACAATTAGTTTAATAAGGAATAACTTACTCAAACATGGGACAATGAGTAGAGCTGAAATCTATGAACTCATAGAGATCCTGGAAGTTATATTGTCACACAACTACTTCCTGTTCAACAACAAGTTTTACATTCATTCAGGAAGATTGACTGGCAATGGGTACTAATTTTGCAGGCTTGCTAGCAGACATATATATCAATAACCTTGAAAATAACTTTTTCAGGTCCCAAACCCAACTAAAAGATAAGTTGCTTTATTACAAACGCTATGTTGATGACACACTCATTCTGTTCAATGGAGCAGCAGATGAAATAAATAATCTAGCCAAAGAACTTAATAAAATACACAATAAAATCCAATTGACAGTAGAACATGAAACACCAGAAGGCATTAACTATGTTGATCTAACAATCTCAAATAAAAATCAAAAGCATAAATTTCAAATTTTCAGAAAGCCAACAACCACCAATGTTACCATACACAAATCCTCTTGCCATCCAGACCAACATAAAAAGCATTCTTCAGAACATTGGTTAATCGCATGCTTAAAATCCCAATGGACACAAGTGAAAGACAAAAAGAAACAGAAATTATTAAATCAATTGCCTCCACCAATGGGTACAACCCTGCAATAATAGATAAACTAATCCATACAGCAAAACTAAATCAACCAACTGCTGAACAACCATCCACAAACAAGAAAACCACATTTGTTAGCCTGCCTTCCCTAGGGAAGATTTCTCACCAAATTGCCAACCTCTTCAAGACGTACAACATAAAAATAAGATTCTTCACCAACAACAAAATACAAAATAAAATCATACACAGCACCAAAACCACTATACAACAATATCAAAAGTTGGGTGTGTACAAGCTCACTTGCAACTCATGTCCAAACTTCCACATTGGACAAACTGGTAGAAGCTTCACAACAAGATTTAAAGAACACATAGATGCACTCCGTCTTAACAACCTGAACAAGTCCAGCTTTGCCTCACATCTTGCCCAACACAATCATTCTGCAAACAACATAGAACAGAATCTCCAAATACTACATTTTGCCAACAAAGGCACAATACTTGACCTTCTTGAAGAAATTAAAATATTTATCTACACAAATACAGCACCTGACTACCTACTCAATGATCAAACTGAACTGAGAAACAAATTTTTCCTTTAGAACTTTGAAGATCTATTAGTTCAAAACAAGTAACCACCCAACGAACCCTACACCGGCTCCCCAACCCCCTCCCCACCCCCCTCCTCCCAATGACCCACCCCCTCCCTCTCCTTACATCCTAACCACACCGGTGTCAATGTAATATATTACCACAAAATAAGACCTGTACCATATCTCTAAATGTTAAAGCCCTCCATTGCTAACATAAATCAGTACTTTATACATATTAATTCTAGCTGGAACAAACAGAAGCTGCCTTTACCAATATCCCAGATCACTCTAATGTTAGAATAAAAATAAGTCAACAGTTAAAGAATTTTTATTCATGGTTTTTTAAATATTAAATGTACAGCCATACAAACAGCTTTAGTCCACTACAATCACTATAACTCTTATACATATACCTTTAACTAAAATAAAGAGAATTTGCTCTTGAAAATACCCCAGATCATGTTAACGTAACAACAGAAATAAGCCAACAGTTCATCTGAAGATTTGTTAATAATTTAAATATACAGGTCATAGTCATACAGACAGCTGCATCTCACTGCAGATACAATAACTCTGTAGTATTGATTCCTTGGGATTCATCTTAATGCCAAACATGATAATTGCTATTAATAAAAAAATATAAAAAAAAAAGAAAAAGAAAATAATATAATTGCCTGTAATATACAAGTAGAAATAAGATATCAGATCACCTGAAATTTGTTCTTGTAGTAATTTATTTATTTATTTTATCTTGTGCTCTCATGTTATCGCCATTCTGATTAAACTACTTGCCCTTATATCGACTTTAACACGTGTAAAGAACAACACATTACATCTCTGTGCAAAGTAGGCTTATTCCATATCTTTCTGTCAAGATCTTTGTTACAAGCAACAGTTGTAAAGTGCATGCTGGATGCTGGAAAAGTGTCACTGTCAAAGTGTAAACTAATATAGTTTGTGTGAAAGTGTTCTGGACATCAAAATGGAGGCAGACAGATCCGCAAAAAGATACCTATACTGTTGCAGTAAGTAAAAACTAAATTTACATCCATATCGACAGATAAGCTATAGTCATGGCGATTCATTAAAGTGTGACCCATCTTTCTGCCAAAGAATCAGCACCCAGCATTATGCTACTACCAGTAATGATGTAACTTCCCGGATCCTCCCGAAACCATTTGAAGATGAACCTGAAAAGGTTCGAAAACCAGTTCATGGAATAAAGCATTATTATTCAAAAAAGTGACTGGTTGCAGTTGTGTATAACTTATTTACATTTTATACATGTGTTAGATAAGGCACTGGGGAGAGACTTATTGAAGGATTTGATAGTATATGTAGACAATATACTAATAATATCAGCTACTTGGGAAGAATGTTGTCTAACTTTGTGCAAGACTTTAAAAAATTTAAAGAGAAAGGTATTGCGGTAAAGCTATCTAAATTGTACTTTGCACGCCAAGAACTTACGTTCTTAGGTCATATTATAGGGGTACAGGGAATTAGATCGGACCCTGAACGCACCAGGGCTACCAAAGAATGTCCACTCTCCAGAAATGTAAGATAGTTAAAAGAATTAATAGGTATGGCCGGATATTATCGATGGTACATACGAGGGAAAGAACTAAATGACATGAGAATTTTATGTTTAGTAAGAAAGGGAGTACTGTGGACTTGGGATGAAGGGTCAAATTATGCATTTGAAAACGTCAAAAGTGTGCATGTTGAATCACCCATATTACATCATCCAGTTATGGGTGAACCATTTAAATTGTCAAAAGATGCATCTGATTATGGTATTGCTGCTGAACTTTCCCAAGGAAAGTGGGATCCAAATAATGTAGAACACCAAACCATAGTTATTGCTAGCCGTAGTCTAAATAAGCATGAATTAATATAATAGAGGGAAACATTCCACGTGGGAAAAATATATTTAAAAACAAAGATGATGTGACTTACCATACGAAAGCGCTGGCAGGTCGATAGAAACACAGACAGACACATACATACACACAAAATTCAAGCTTTCGCAACAAACTGTTGCCTTATCAGGAAAGAGGGAAGGAGAGGGAAAGACGAAAGGAAGTGGGTTTTAAGGGAGAGGGTAAGGAGTCATTCCAATCCCAGGAGCGGAAAGACTTACCTTAGGGGGAAAAAAGGACGGGTATACACTCGCACACACACACATATCCATCCACACATATACAGACACAAGCAGACATATTTAAAGACAAAGAGTTTGGGCAGAGATGTCAGTCGAGGCGGAAGTGCAGAGGCAAAGATGATGTTGAATGACAGGTGAGGTATGAGTGGCGGCAACTTGAAATTAGCGGAGATTGAGGCCTGGTGGGTAACAGGAAGAGAGGATATATTGAAGAGCAAGTTCCCATCTCCGGAGTTCGGATAGGTTGGTGTTGGTGGGAAGTATCCAGATAACCCGGACGGTGTAACACTGTGCCAAGATGTGCTGGCCGTGCACCAAGGCATGTTTAGCCACAGGGTGATCCTCATTACCAACAAACACTGTCTGCCTGTGTCCATTCATGCGAATGGACAGTTTGTTGCTGGTCATTCCCACATAGAATGCATCACAGTGTAGGCAGGTCAGTTGGTAAATCACGTGGGTGCTTTCACATGTGGCTCTGCCTTTGATCGTGTACACGTTCCGGGTTACAGGACTGGAGTAGGTGGTGGTGGGAGGGTGCATGGGACAGGTTTTACACCGGGGGCGGTTACAAGGCTGGAAGTCAGAAATTCCTGGAAGGTTTGGAGAGGGTGATTTTGAGGAAGAGGAGGTGGGTCCCGCTGCGACGGAGGACGGAACTGTTCCAGGCAGGGTTCAATTTGGATGGTGTCTTGGGGAGTTGGATCATTAGGAGTGCGATTAGGATCATTTTTCTTCGTGGCAAAGTGAAAGGGCTCAGAAGACCGATGGAGTTTCTATGTTATTATGTGCTAATTGTGTCAGTGAACATTGTTATAATAATGAGAATAATTGAGAAGGTACTCTTGAGAAGAACTCTTGTCTTAGCCTGGTTGAAGGGAAGACGTGTATTCTGATCCATATTGAGAATGGACAAGGTGTTTAAGCCACATTTCTCTGATATGTAAATTATTTTCTTTCTGATGTTTGGAGACACGAGAGACGTACTAAACAGTATATATTTATGTGAAGAGTGGGATTTGTAAAATGACTGAATTTCAAATATATGTCATTAGTTGAAGCAAATGAAACTTCGTATGTCTACTTATTTTTATAAGTAATAAGAGTCTTAAGAGATTCCTGTACCTATCAGCATACTTCGGAGAAGAAGTGAAAGAGAGTTTGCAGCAGCAGGTTAGCCAGCAAGGAAGGTCGGTCGAACATCTCAAGTAAGTCATCTCGTAAAACAAGTGGAAGTTCGTATATCTACTTTGCATTTAAATCGTCATCCAAAGCATTAGAAAGTGAACCATTGTGTGTCACAAGTAAAATTATTTTAAGTTAAAAAACTCTGCAAGGTTCCGATTTGAAGTGGTTGAAAATATGATGTACTTGTAAGATCTTGTTCACATGTGTTCACTTATCTTCAATAAGATTTCCGCATGCCGAAAATTCATTAATGTCATCAGAAAATCCATTTTTGCAGACTGTCCATATAGTGCCTTAATAATTTGCTGCTGCAAATGAAACTAAAATGAAAACATACAATGACTCTTCCACAACACACTGATTCCAGTTCCACATATAAACAGTGAATAGTTTGCCCGTTTTAAAAAATAGAGTGATATGCAAAATTATGTGTGTATTCCATACCTCCACGTGTTCCTACTGAACTGTCATTCTTAAGGTAATTGCTTTAAAAAAATCCATTACCTTTTTACAAAAGTAACAAGTCAAGTCATCATTAAACACTAATTGCGGTCACTTAAAATATACCTAACAAATGCGATTAAGATGTTTATGAGTATTTGAATAATATCACATGCTCTAGTTTGGTAATGTCAAATTTCATTAAAAACACCTCAGTGAGGCCAGGTGACAGTGGGACAAGCATGCCACATAGCCACACTCTGCACGACTTACTGGTGTCTGAGAGCGAGGGCTTCCAGTGCGGTGAACTGTGGGGGGGTGAAGCAGCCCAGAGCAGCGAGCTAGCAGGCAGCTGCGTCGAACGTTAAGAATCGGGCCAGAAGAGCCCAAGGCTTTGGAGAGATGCATGGTATTCCACTCTGCTGTCTTCTGCAACAAAAAAACAAAAAAACTGTAAACAACATGCACACAAGCAAATGAAATATGGAGAATTATCTGCAACAAAAAGTGAAAATAGTGGATATACAAACAGGCATGTTTGAACTAAATGGCATCTAATGAATTTATATCATATGATGCTATGAAGGAAGAAACAGAGAGAAAGAAAGAATGTAGCATCATGACATCGCACATACAGCGACATGTCATTCAAAACTCAGCATCGACAATGGATTATTGGAGATACAAAAAAGATAATGTAGAGAGATAACTACAGACAGACATAAATGAAGTAAAAGAGAGATTTGCATTACCAGCTACAATACACAAGCACAAAAATGTTGTATGTTGTGTCATTACAAAAAACAGCAACAAGTTCTCCGAAATAGGTTTGGGATATATTCTGTATGTTAAATATTGGATGAAAAACACTACCAATCAGAAATCTTATAACACTACATACTACTATGCAAGACATAAATATGATTCTTTTTCTCTACACAGCTGCTCAGTTAGTGAACACAGAGGCAAAGGAAGAAACAACTTGGTCACCTCACACTGCAACAGTATTGGCCTGTGACAGCATGAAACTAGGTGCCTGTGGTTGTGGTTGGGCGTGTATGGCCTCTGGTGGCTGCTGGACATCATCTGGTGCACTCATGGGAGCAAGAAGTGGAGGGGCAGCCTGCAGTGGCCCACTGGCAACCAGCAGTTATGACGAGCTAAGGACACTGGGCCAACACTAATACGGCTATCTGACTACAGACACCACAACGGATTTTGAGTGAGAAAATACTACCAGTGTTTCTGGTGTGATACACAGGTCACACTTTTTTTTGGCATCCAACTGGGTTATTGATTTCAATGTTCACAAATTTTGATAACTTCTCCTGTTATGTCCATTGGGTGACACAATCAATAATGCTGGTTATGCTCACTGCCTGGCAAGTCTAAGCAACAAATATAGCCACAATGCTGCTCACACAGCCTGTCAGGACAATGTGCAGTTGACAAAACGTTGTTTGAAATAAAAACATAAAGCAGGCTCAATGATAAAAAATGCGTGTATTAACACCAAATTATTTCCCTGCCTCTGCGTAACTTATTTTCATTCTTATGCAGTGTTAACAACATATGTGACAGGTTGAATTTCAAAGTAGGCAGAAAAACCAAATCTGAAGCACTGCACATTTAAGCACATTCCAGTATGTATAAGGGTTACAAGGTAACAGCAACTAACTGCAAGTCTTCATGTATTTTAATGACATACTTCTATATAATGACCACTTAACATGTTCCCTCATGTGTAATGTGTAATTTTTATGACAAAAGTTTATGAGTACCATTATTTTTAGTTACTGTGCTGTCTTTTCTTCATCAAACATTGTAACAAAACCATGTATTTTCTTCGTATGCAGATTACGTCTCCTCTGCAACCTGTTCTGCACTAGAAACAGAAATGTTTGCAAAGCAAAGCCATGCTAAATGATCAAAACATTTCTCCACAAATTTTTGTATATTGATTCTTCATATAGAGTCAAGAAACACTTCATAAAATTTCAAGCTCTGTGTACTCTGCTCTCAAGTACTCTGTATGACATTATATGAATGACCAATCTCTCAAGTCGTAATGACAGCTCAGCTTCTTCTTTTGTTCTGTAATGTGGTGCCAATTGTCACAGTTCTCATTGCTCTGTAATGTGTGGCGCATCTCCAGGCCAGGTCAAGATTGCATGGGATAAACCAACCAAACCAGCAGGTACCACTAAGTGTGATAAAGCAGCTATTTTTGTCCTGCCTTGTAAAATTGCTACGTCCATCTACATAAGATTTCATGCACAAATGAGATAAACTTCCCAAGCAGTAGACAAGTCTAAATCCACTATTTAAACCACAGAATATTTATATGAGACCAACATTTGAAAGCGTAAGGGAACTGAGGTCAAAGAAACATTTATATTTTTATGGTGGTGATCACCATCCGTCAGTACTATAGATATTGTGCAACACATCACTTAACCAAAGTGACACGTTGCACCACTTAGCCGCCTCCTAGATAAATGACATTGCTGCAGTTATTTAAATATACACAAATAAACAACACCGGTAGTAGTGACTACCTCTCTCTCATAATGGCAACACAATAGTCAAATCTTCAATATGAATTGGAATTCATGAAGTAAGTTAAAGTTATCCAATGATCTGAACTTAAGTTGCCTTTTACATTACATTATTACATAATGAACATGGACTAACAACCAAGAGAATGCCAACCATCTGCACTTCTAGTCACAATTTGTAACTTTTTTGTTACCCAGAAAGAATATTAATTGGTGGATCATACTCATTATACACTTCTGATGCCCATTTGCACTGCTTTTACCTCATCTGTAAGATACTGGTATGTGTGTTATGTCTCTGGCAAACCTATGAAAACATATTTTAACAGATGGATAACAGAAGGCTCCACACGACCAAAACTGCAGAATAAGGAAAGAGAGACCATAGACATGGTACTCCGGGAGGAGAAGAGGAAAGGAAAAGAAATACTATGAATGCTAGAATCAAAGATGGAAAGAAGATGATCCCCAAAGACAGACACAACCCCACCACCCTTTCTGACTCAAAAGATCCCTTCCTGGGAGATACAGGGTGGTTATAACTAAACTTTCGCTACTTGAGAGGGCCACTATGACAAACAAGTGATCATAGAACTTGGGGAAATGTCTGTAAGGGCAACTGAAAGAAATAGGTTTTAATTTCTACAAGAGGGAGTAACATTTGTGAACCGGGTACTATGTTTGATGTTCAGGTTACAAACTTTGCTCAATGTGAGGACCATCTGCATCCGTGACAGCTTGGAAATGCACTATTGTTGCTCAGAACAATGGTGGACAATGGACTGGTCAGCTGTCGTGACACAGCTCGTGTACTGCTTGATGATTGCACATTGCATCCAGCATTCTCAGCCATGACAACAGTAATTTCTCCAGCAGTTTGTGGCACAATTGGCCATTGGCCTCTCCCAGTAGCAATTTGCAAATTACCAGTTAATCTGTACTTCCAAATCATGTTCTTCAACCCCTTGTGGAAACAGGACCTCTCCGTTCTCTTCTACTGTGTCATTACTCACAAAGAGCAGCAGTACTATTACTTTTGTTTTGATAAAACAGCTCTATAATTAAGCCCTGTTCACCTTGTCCAGATCCACTGCCTGCAGCTGTAATACACACTGTTTCAGCCATATGCTCCCATACAAATACCAGCACCAAATGGCAAGTCATGACACTGACACTAATAACCACGCAAATCCCGCAGTACACAGTCTGAACATCATTCGTATAAAGTTGGGTATCTAAGTGATAATTTTCTGTCTACACTGGCTCACCAATCATACAGAATGTCTCCACCGGCTTCACCTCCACAGGCCCTGAAAATTGGTTCTATCATCCTACTATTGACAGCCTACTGAGAGTGTAGCAACACAAATAGTGACTTTCATTCTGTCGACCAACTAACTTCTACGGAAAACCACAGCTTATGAGCCATACTCTTATTTGGCTTACGTTAGCTTTAAGTAAGACAGGTAAGTAGGTAGATACACTACTTAATCTAAGTTAACACTAATCTCCCCTACAAAATTCCATACTAGGCCTAACACAAAGCTTAACCAATCACAAAAAGGTACAAATATGCCTAGTATAAAAATCTTAACCAGCCAGGTTTCTACTAATCAACAGAAAAGCATACCAAAAACTCGGCAACACATATGCTAGTATACTTGCCTATTATACCTACACTAGGTGTCACAGGAGACAGACTGCAGCATGTATAAGTATATAATATTGTTTTGCTTTGAGGCACTGTCATCAAACCTGTGGAGGTAGAATGTTAGCGCATAAATTATTGTACACCTTTCCCTTTCTTTCCCCATTTGACGCGACATTGTTAACGGGCTGCATCTATAAAGATGATTCTACAAACAAAAATATTCTTGTTAATGTTTTTTTCCATGGTTTTTTAGAATTGTACTACTGCATATTTTTGGTTATGTAGCATATGCTATCATATATATGTTTTCAAAGACCTTAAACTCACAATATAAGTGTAAAGTGTTGTTGTTGTTGTGGTCTTCAGTCCAGAGACTGGTTTGATGCAGCTCTCCATGCTACTCTATCCTGTGCAAGCTTCTTCATCTCCCAGTACTTACTGCAACCTACATTCTTCTGAATCTGATTAGTGTATTCATCTCTTGGTCTCCCTCTACGATTTTTACCCTCCTCGCTACCCTCCAATACTAAATTGGTGATCCCTTGATGCCTCAGAATATGCCCTATCAACCAATCCCTTCTTCTAGTCAAGTTGTGCCACAAAGTTCTCTTCTCTCCAATTCTATTCGATACCTCCTCATTAGTTATGTGATCTACCCACCTAATCTTCAGCATTCTTCTGTAGCACCACATTTCAAAAACTTCTATTCTCTTCTTGTCTAAACTATTTATTGTCCACGTTTCACTTCCATATGTGGCTACACTCCATACAAATACTTTCAGAAACGACTTCCTGACACTTAAATCTATACTTGATGTTAACAAATTTATCTTCTTCAGAAACGCTTTCCTTGCCATTGCCAGTCTACATTTTATATCCTCTCTACTTCGACCATCATTAGTTATTTTGCTCCCCAAATAGCAAAACTCATTTACTGCTTTAAGCATCTCATTCCCTAATCTAACTCCCGTAGCATCACCCGATTTAATTCGACTACATTCCATTATCCTCGTTTTGCTTTTGTTGATGTTCATCTTATATCCTCCTTTCAAGACAGTGTCCACTCCGTTCAGCTGCTCTTCCAGGTCCTTTGCTGTCTCTGACAATTACAATGTCATTGGTGAACCTCAAAGTTTTTATTTCTGCTCCGTGGATTTTAATTTCTACTCCAAATTTTTCTTTTGTTTCCTTTACTGCTTGCTCAATATAACATTGGGGAGAGGCTACAACCCTGTCTTACTCCCGTCCCAACCTCTGCTTCCCTTTCATGCGCCTTGACTCTTATAACTGCCATCTGGTTTCTGTACAAATTGTAAATAGCCTTTCACTCCCTGTATTTTACCCCTGCCACCTTCAGGACTTGAAAGAGAGTATTCCAGTCAACATTGTCAAAAGCTTTCTCTAAGTCTACAAATGCTAGAAATGTAGGTTTGCCTTTCCTTAATCTATTTTCTAAGATAAGTCGTAGGGTCAGTATTGCCTCACATGTTCCAACATTTCTACGAAATCCAAACTGATTTTCCCTGAGGTCGGCTTCTACCAGTTTTTCCATTTGTCTGTAAAGAATTCGTGTTAGTATTGTGCAGCCGTGGATTATTAAACTGATAGTTCAGTAATTTTCACATCTGTCAACACCTGCTTTCTTTGGGATTGGAATTATTATATTCTTCTTGAAGTCTGAGGGTATTTTGCCTGTCTCATACATCTTGCTCACTAGATGGTAGAGTTTTGTTAGGCCTGGTCTCCCAAGGAAGCACACTTTAATCAACATACAGAATCATAGTGGGTCAGCATTCCTCAACTATACTCTTCAACTGCTTTGATTATCTACAAGGGGGACTTTTTTCACTATAGCTGACATGTTCATCTAGAGTCAGCAACTGTATTGGTATTTAACGTAATTCTCATTTGTTGTTCTGTCCCAGTTGCACATTTTTGATTAGATTATGTGAAAATAATACTGTGCCCAAAAGAACACAAGTTCCTCAACAGGCTTGTAATCTTAAGGATATTTGTCTTACAGCTGAAGATATATCGCTTCTATGAAAATATTTAGACTACAGTCTTAAGCCAACAATAGGAGAGAAAACAAAGAGAATTACAGCAGAGATCAAATACATTAGTGATATAGCAAATATTCCCACTCAAACAGAATGATCTAGCCATCAAAGTCACCAATGCATTAAAAACACAGTTGCAGTCAAAAAGTAGCCATAATAATTAAAGTAGGATATAGGTAACTTAAATAAGAAGTTAAAGAGACATAAAAATGTTTATCACAAGGGCAGCACAGTGCTCCTTATAAGTGGCAAAGGTTATGTAAATAAAACTGAAATTTTTTTCTCTGAAAATGGGACAAATGAAGTCACTAGGGATCCTACAAAAAAAGTTCCATGCAGAACTAAAATGAAAAATTCAAAACTCTAATTTTCTGTTCTCTGACAGGGAAAAATGCGATGTGTAATCATGAATCCACTAATACCAGACACATGTACAGATGTAAGACTTCATAAAAGGGAGACTCCATGAGGGTTATATCCAAAATGAGACGGAATCCTAATGTCCTGATAAATGTACTGCTAGCACAAAGGTTTAAAACATTATACACACATTACAAGCAATACAGTTTAAAAAACACATACGAGATTGAAGATAAAGTTACGGATACAGTTATACCAGGTGAATACATCTTTGCACCCCTAAATGTATACTAATGGGGCTGTCCACAAAGTTAGAGATAATTAAAAACAACCTTACAAAGCAGAATAATATGGCTATAAGAGAAATAGCCGAATCAATGGAGCATCTAGAATTATTTCATGCTTAATGGTAAGACATAGTCAGTGGCGGCTCGTAGATATACATTCTGGATGTTCACAAATGTTTTAAATTCAGATAAATACGAGAGTGTGAAATTAATAGCATCCGCTGTATAACAGTTATGCTCATCAACATATTTACACAACTTCAGCCACTGTCAATAATAATAATAATTTGTATAACTTGTCTGAAAAAATGAAGAATAGTTTTTGTGGAATTTTGTTGTTTTGTACATAAATACAGTTTATGGCAAGAACAACAAAATGATGTTTAAGCTTTTGTTACTCTCCATTTCGCATTTTTGTGTTAGTGGGATTTGTATGTTTTTCTTATTTTTTTTGGACAAACCTACAAGATTCCTAATTCATGTATTACTTAACAAATTAACACCTGGGCTGAAAATCAGATATTCTTAGGCTGCACACACATAATGACTTATGCTTACTATACACTTCTTTTTAAATGTTTACTTGTAGTCATGCTTATTTGATTTCATCACTTTTTCAGACAGCGAATCAGGTCTGGAAAGCCTTAGTTTCTTTGTCGATAACTTTTCCTGGTAATTTTCTTTTCTGGTAGCACTCAATACAGGTTCAACAGAGCTCATGTTGACACTCCACAGGAAATGATTAAATTCAAGTAGTGCTATCTACCAACAAGGTCACTTGGCTAGAATACAAATGAGGCACTGAGAGCCATAAAGGCCAAAAGCACACTGTCTTCAACCCCCCCCCCCCCTATTTAAAATAACATCTGAAAAACAGTGAGACAGCTTTTTGTGAATGTTCAAATATATGTACAATATGGGCCTACAGTAAAGACAAACCATAAGATCAATAGATGTCAGAAGCACAAATAACTGCTACAGTCTCACAATTGACGATAATGTGCTTTACGGTTCTCCAAAACTTTATGTACCACACCTCATGCAGAATACCACAAAATAGGTTTTTCTCTCAATATAACTATGATGTCCGATCTAATTTTAGTACATAGTGGGGAATTCACATACCTGTGGAGTGTGCTACCACCTAGCGGGAGTCATGCGGAACGTAGATAAAAGTGTGCTGCAGTGTGCTACTACCTGGTGACACTGATATAAACTAGTAGTTGATTGGTAAGGGCTAGCAGTGCACACAATGAACGGTGCACATTGACAATCAAATCCGTATGTATTTGGCCCATAAGGCAACTATGTCATGTCAGTTGCTCATGTGCAGAAGCTCCTTAAAACGTGCACAAGCGAAGGTGTGCTCATGACCATGAAGCCAAGTATCACCAAGTCTAGTGGAGCAATATCTAGCACAATGCAGTAGATTTAATGCTGTGTGTTTTAGATTACTGCATCTACATTACATTTAACAGCATTCAAAGAAAAATAACCAATAAATTCACAAGGTGGCAAAAGTTACTGTGTTCACATGCTCTTGTGCTCTTACACAGCAGCTACCACTGGATATACCACCAACCTAAAGGGCTAACCATGGCAAAATTCCTAACCCGCATTATAGCTGAGATTTTCTTTAATCAATACGTGAGAAGGGAAGTTGCTACTCACCATATAGCAAAGATTCTGAGCTGCGATCGGCAAAATAAAAAAAGATTCACACAATCATAGCTTTCGGCCATTAAGGCCTTTACCAGCAGTAGACAGACAGACACACACACACACACACACACACACACACACACACACACACACACAGACACAGACACAGACACACACGCACGCGCGCGCGCACGCGCACGCGAGCGCAACTTGCATACACATCTGCAGTCTCAGAGAGCTGAAACTACACTGCGAGCAGCAGCACGAGTGCATGATGGGAGTGGTCTGGGTGGGGGCAAGGAGGCAGCTGGGGTGGGGAGGGGGGTGAGATAGTATGGTGGGAGTGGTGGAGAGTGAAGTGTTGCAGTTTAGACGGAGGGTAGGAGAGAAGGTGCGGAGGGGGGGAGAGGGTAAGTAGTGGAAAGGAGAGAAATAAAAATAAAAACAAAAGAAATTAAAAGACTGGGTGTGGTGGTGAAATGACAGCTGTGTAGTGCTGGAATGGGAACAGGCAGGAGGCTGGATGGGTGAGGACAGTGACTAATGAAAATTGAGGCCAGGTGGGTTATGGGAATGTAGGATGTATTGCAGGGAAAGTTCCCACCTGCTCAATTCAGAAAAGCTGGTGTTGGTGGGAAGGATACATACGGCACAGGCTGTGAAGCAGTCATTGAGATAAGGGGTATCATGTTTGGCAGAGTGTTCAGCTACGGGGTGGTCCACTTGTTTTTTGGCCACAGTTTGTCGGTGGCCGTTCATGCGGACAGACAGCTTGTTGGTTGTCATGCCTACATAGAATGCAGCACTGTGGTTGCAGCTTAGCTTGTAGATCACATGATTGGTTTCACAGGTAGCCCTGCCTTTGATGTGATAGGTAATGTTAGTGACCGGACTGGAGTAGGTGGTGGTAGGAGGATGTATGGGACAGGTCTTGCATCTAGGTCTATTGCAGGGGTATGCCCCTGAGGTAAGGGATTGGGAGCAGGGATTGTGTAAGGTTGGATGAGTATATTGTGTAGGTTCGATGGACAGCAGAATACCATGGTAGGAGGGGTGGGAAGGATAGTGGGTAGGACATTTCTCATTTCAGGGCACGATGAGAGGTAATCGAAACCCTGGCGGAGAATGAAATTCAGTTGCTCCAGTCCCGGATGGTACCGAGTTACGAGGGGAATGCTCCTCTGTGGCCGGACTGTAAAGATAAGGCACGGGAGACTTGTTTTTGTACAAGGATGGGAGGATAATTACAGTCAGTGAAGGCTTCAGTGAGACCCTTGGTATATTTAGAGAGAGACTGTTCATAACTGCAGATGCGATGACCACGGGTGGCTAGGCTGTACAGAAGGGACTTCTGGGTATGAAACGGGTGGCAGCTGTCGAAGTGGAGGTATTGCTGGTGGTTAGTAGGTTTGATATGGATGGAGGTATTGATGTAGCCATCTCTGAGGCAGAGGTCAACATCTAGGAAGGTGGCTTGTTGGGTTGAGTAGGACCAGGAGAAGCAAATGGGGGAGAAGTTGTTGAGGTTCTGGAGGAATGTGAATAAGGTGTCCTCACCTTCAATCCAGATAGCAAAGATAGCAATGATGTCCAATCATGCACTCATGCTGCTGCTCACAGTGTAGTTTCAGCTCTCTGAGGCTGCAGATGTGTATGCAAGTTGCACTTGCGCGATTTTGTGTGTGTGTGTGTGTGTGTGTGTGTGTGTGTGTGTGTGTGTGTGTGTGTGTACTGCTGGGAAGGACCTTAATGGCCGAAAGCTACGATTGTGTGAATCTCTTTTTTTATTGTGCCTGTCGCGGCTCAGCATCTTTGCTATTGGTGAGTAGCAACTTCCCTTCTCTCGTATTGTTACATTCCATCCTGGATTTTCCATTGTTTGATTTTCTTTAATCAGTTAGAAAACCATTTATTCACTAACAATCCTACAGCAGCCAGTAAAGTTCTCTACTAATACCTCCATGTGGATGACGATGTTTTCTTAGTTAAAGGAGATCAAAGCAACATTAATGGCGTAGCAGAGAGGATGAGTGCTATTTACTCAAAAATTAGATTTACAGTTGAGCATGAAAGTAAAGGAGCCATCAACAGTATCAACATTATTGTTACAAGAAAGGCAGGTAAACACTGTTTTACTGTGTACTTACAACTGACCAGTACAAACACTCTTACTGACTTAATTTTGGCACCCTGAAGTATCCAGATAGTATATTTTCAATCCACAATTAATAGCTTATTAAAACTGCCATTAAGAGAGCATGAGAGGAACAAAGAAATCATTTTTATAAAGAAAGTTGTAGTAACCAAGGTTATCCACCCTCAACAGTAACTGAATGACTATAGAAAGACAACAACAGCATAAAATCAAGGGCAGCATACCGACAGGTGAACAGAAAGACAAGAAGTTGTATGCATGCTCATGGGTTATGAAGGATGTGTTTCAGAAATATTGCTAGCCAATTTCGCAGTACCAATTTGCGTATATTGTTAAAGACTAATAACATTACTTTCTTCCGACTGAGGTACCAAGTGAACAGATAAGCCTCAAAATTCATGGCAAAAGGTGTATATAAATTAAAGTGTAGAAATTGTTGTAGGTCAACAGCCACGATGTTTGAAATACACTTCAAAGAGCACACTTCAATTTACAGTAATGAAATAGCATTTAGTGAGCATCTTCTAACATCAAAGTATGCTGTTGGAACCACTGACATGCATTTGGAAATGTTGCACAACAAACCTCAGGGACACCACCTAACAGTGAAGGAAGAAAATGAGATTTTTGCACACCATCTGCAAGAACCTGGAAACACATTAAATAAGCAGAACTTTTTCATTAACAGTGCATTTTTAGAAACTTTGAAAGCCTCTTCCAATGGTCTATCTCATGAAAGCACACATATGATCAACAGCTCCACTCACTGAGAAGAGACAGCAGCAGCATGTTGGCTCATATACTGTCTTAGCAGCAGACTGGCATGCATACTGTCTTTTGTATACACTGCAAAACTGTGTGCTGTACAATGCCACAAAACAGAAGCAAATGCAAATTAACCATAAATGTCACAGAATGTCCCCACTAACTTTAGTTGCTGCACAAAGTTTCACTTTTATAGTTTACCAATTTTTTACATTTTGTGGTTTAATACTTTCAATTGTTTTATTTATTTATTTTAAATATATTCAATGACTTAATCTTCAAAGAGTTCTAGGTCTTCTAGATAATACCGATAATACCACTTCTATTATTTTACAATCTTTATGTCCTTTACTATTTATACATCTATTGTTCTGAGCCTACACTTCTTATATTTTAACAAAAAAAAAAAAAAAAAAAAAAATAAAAAAAAAAAAAAAAAAAATTACACAGTTTTATTTTTATACTTTCAGAGAAAGATCTTGTGAATTAACACATTCAAAGTTTCACACTTTGAATATCTTAAGAAACTAATTCAGTTTTTGCTGCTATATTTCCACTTTTATAATCTACTATTCTCCAGAGGTTGTACAGAGATTCAGGGAGAGCATAAGGGAGCAATTGACAGGAATGGGGGAAATAAATACAGTAGAAGAAGAATGGGTAGCTTTGAGGGATGAAGTAGTGAAGGCAGCAGAGGATCAAGTAGGTAAAAAGACGAGGGCTAGTAGAAATCCTTGGGTAACAGAAGAAATATTGAATTTAATTGATGAAAGGAGAAAATATAAAAATGCAGTAAGTGAAACAGGCAAAAAGGAATACAAACGTCTCAAAAATGAGATCGACAGGAAGTGCAAAATGGCTAAGCAGGGATGGCTAGAGGACAAATGTAAGGATGTAGAGGCCTATCTCACTAGGGGTAAGATAGATACCGCCTACAGGAAAATTAAAGAGACCTTTGGAGATAAGAGAACGACTTGTATGAATATCAAGAGCTCAGGTGGAAACCCAGTTCTAAGCAAAGAAGGGAAAGCAGAAAGGTGGAAGGAGTATATAGAGGGTCTATACAAGGGCAATGTACTTGAGGACAATATTATGGAAATGGAAGAGGATGTAGATGAAGATGAAATGGGAGATATGATACTGCGTGAAGAGTTTGACAGAGCACTGAAAGACCTGAGGCGAAACAAGGCTCCCGGAGTAGACAATATTCCATTGGAACTACTGACGGCCGTGGGAGAGCCAGTCCTGACAAAACTCTACCATCTGGTGAGCAAGACGTATGAAACAGGCGAAATACCCTCAGACTTCAAGAAGAATATAATAATTCCAATCCCAAAGAAAGCAGGTGTTGACAGATGTGAAAATTACCGAACTATCAGCTTAATAAGTCACAGCTGCAAAATACTAACACGAATTCTTTACAGACGAATGGAAAAACTAGTAGAAGCCAACCTCGGGGAAGATCAGTTTGGATTCCGTAGAAACACTGGAACACGTGAGGCAATACTGACCTTACGACTTATCTTAGAAGAAAGATTAAGGAAAGGCAAACCTACGTTTCTAGCATTTGTAGACTTAGAGAAAGCTTTTGACAATGTTGACTGGAATACTCTGTTTCAAATTCTAAAGGTGGCAGGGGTAAAATACAGGGAGCGAAAGGCTATTTACAATTTGTACAGAAACCAGATAGCAGTTATAAGAGTCGAGGGACATGAAAGGGAAGCAGTGGTTGGGAAAGGAGTAAGACAGGGTTGTAGCCTCTCCCCGATGTTGTTCAATCTGTATATTGAACAAGCAGTAAAGGAAACAAAAGAAAAATTCGGAGTAGGTATTAAAATTCATGGAGAAGAAATAAAAACCTTGAGGTTCGCCGATGACATTGTAATTCTGTCAGAGACAGCAAACGACTTGGAAGAGCAGTTGAACGGAATGGACAGTGTCTTGAAAGGAGGATATAAGATGAACATCAACAAAACCAAAACGAGGATAATGGAATGTAGTCGAACTAAGTCGGGAGATGCTGAGGGAATTAGATTAGGAAATGAGGCACTTAAAGTAGTAAAGGAGTTTTGCTATTTGGGGAGCAAAATAACTGATGATGGTCGAAGTAGAGAGGATATAAAATGTAGGCTGGCAATGGCAAGGAAAGCGTTTCTGAAGAAGAGAAATTTGTTAACATCCAGTATTGATTTAAGTGTCAGGAAGTCATTTCTGAAAGTATTCGTATGGAGTGTTGCCATGTATGGAAGTGAAACATGGACGATAAATAGTTTGGACAAGAAGAGAATAGAAGCTTTCGAAATGTGGTGCTACAGAAGGATGCTGAAGATTAGATGGGTAGATCACATAACTAATGAGGAAGTATTGAATAGGATTGGGGAGAAGAGAAGTTTGTGGCACAACTTGACCAGAAGAAGGGATCGGTTGGTAGGACATGTTCTGAGGCATCAAGGGATCACCAATTTAGTACTGGAGGGCAGCGTGGAGGGTAAAAATCGTAGAGGGAGACCAAGAGATGAATACACTAAGCAGATTCAGAAAGATGTAGGTTGCAGTAGGTACTGGGAGATGAAAAAGCTTGCACAGGATAGAGTAGCATGGAGAGCTGCATCAAACCAGTCTCAGGACAATCTACTATTCTATCCTCGTATTTTAACAGAAGGTTTTTTTTTTTTACATAATTGACTTTTTGCAATTTTAGTATACGACCCTCTCTTGTTAAACCCATAGCACCCTTACCGCTGACCCTCCACCCTGCCCCCTCCCCCCTTGCCTTCTTTGCCCACTCTCAGGCCCCCCTCACTCCATTTTGTAATTTTACTAGTTTATGCCGTCCACATTTTACATATCCACTGTTCTACACTCTTAGTATTCCAATGAGAATTTTTTACATAATCACACATTGTATAATTTTAGCACAACCCCTCTTATTAAAAGCATGACATCCCCACCACATCTTCCCTGCTTCATTTCTGCTCCACCAATCAGTCTCACTACATTCTCCCTCCCTCCCCCCCCCCCCCCCTACCTCCAACTATTTAAAGCAGTAACCACAGTTGTAAAACATAGTACTCTGATATGTGGTTCTGAGAGAACGAGATGGGTTGTTGTTGAAATTTCTCTTTCTTACTTATTGTAAAATAATATATGGTGTATATTAAATATTACTTTGTTTTAGATCTGAAGATCATTCTGAGTGACTGAAAAATGTAATCTAATCAAGACTGAGGTGGAACACCAAATTAGAATTATCACAGATTATCTTGTTGCTTTTATACTACTTAGAGTGTCATTAAGTCATGTTAGAGAAACTTCACATGATATGATCTCATAAATGTAAATGATATTTGAAACTAACTCTCATTTCATCTTTTAATATTTACACAGCTTCTTCTTCTTTTTACATAGAATGAATATGGCACCACAATAAATGTGCTTGGTATTTGTGACCTTCGTCATTGACCATTATGGACAGAATCGTGACCAGTGAGGACAAAATTTTCCTCAAAACAATACTTAGGATAGGGCAGTAGATGGAAATAATTTATAGGAAACTGGCCAGCAGGAGGAAAAGAAAGTGTTATACAGAAATTGAATTAGTAAATTACATAACAGCTAACTGGGAGCCCTACATTCATCACCCCACATACTCCATGAAGAACGTAAGACTCACTTGAGGTCAGACTACAGGTTATCTATATTTAATTTCTACCTTAATAATCCTTTGTGTTTTTTATTTGATGGGTCTACCAGAAACACTGTTTTCAGATGTAGTATACTAATGTCTTATATGGGTCTTAGTAGCAGTAAAAGAAATTACTAGTCTCTTTCTTTATGTTCAAATTTGAATGGTAGGGTTTAAAAGGTAACATACCATCTACATGAAAATCAGATATGATTGCACTAAGGTTACCACGTTTTGATCGCAGCCCCCGGAAACTACAGGTGTGCTGTGATTTCCATAAATGTCAGTATTCTGAGAATCTCTGAGCACAGATTTCCTGATTATTACTTCACAATGCACTGCATTATTTCCAAGCAGTGATGACCTGAAGTCAGACATTCATTCCTGTAGTGCTTTGGACAATTGCTAGATGGATATTCCTGCTTCCACAGAGTGCTACATGACTTGAAAGCGTAACACAGGTGTGATCAGTTCCCGTGTATTCGTTGTTGCAATGCACATTAGTAGTGTCTCGACTGGCTGAAGAGTCATGAGGAATAGAACAGGGGCTGTCACATGAATTCAAACAAAATAAACTATGAGGAGTTTAAATGGTATTCAAGAGAAAAAATTCTGTGCTACCACTTCACTGCAAAGACACTAGCGATGTGTTTGCCCAGCATGACAAGTGGTGTCACCAACACAAAATTCAAAGCCTGAATGATAGAAAAGTTGGGGCCTGATATCATACTTGATTATAACAAAAATAATACTGGTGTTGGTCATGGCAATCAGTTGGTGACATAATATCATTTTCAATGACAACCAATGAAATGGTAGAAAAATATATATTTTTTTCATGCGTTTATCTGTGTGTCGTCAATTCTTACATTCTTTAAAAGACACTTAGGCCTTTGTCTCACAAACGAACCATTTCACTTACATTTATGGTGAGTACACAGCACTGCAAACAAGTGAGGTGGTGTTTCAGGCAGTACATATAAATGAGAATATTGCTCAATGAAAACAATTATATAAATCCAATGAACTAGCTTTTTTTTTTTTACATTTACTTTGTAATAATTTCTTATGTATTATATTTACAAACTTTTTTTCTAGCCCCAAATCTTCTAATTTTCCAAATATAATTATTCCATAAATAAGTGGTGAATTTCGAAACTCCTTAAATAAGCATGGAGGTAAAGGATGATAGTATATATTTAAATTTAAAAAAATTGTTTTTCTCCTTAATCTTATAAGCAGGAGCCATTTAAAAAAGCCCAAAAAGTGTACGACTTGTGGGTCTGACTGGAACATGTTACGTTCTTGTAACCAGCATTTGGCCTGCTTCATTAACTTTCTTTGTGTACAATTCTGTGTATCACTGGCATCCCTCTCTCTATCATCTGGCCAAAGAAAAAAAAAATGCTAGTAGTGGTTCCTCACTAAACATCCAGTTCATCATATCACCTGGAGAAAGTTCTACTGACAAATGAGGTAAAACACTCAAAATACTGGGTTCATCTGACCCCAGGTTGTACATTTATTAGAAAAACACGTTCAACATAATCTCCTGATTTTCTTCATTATTCTTCCCGACAGATTAGACTGGGGATGATATTTGGAAATAATGGTGAGTTTGACACCTTTCAAGGCCAGGAACTCTAGTTATTATTTACAAATTCTGTACCATTATCTGTTGATAAAAAATGGGTTTTCCCACATCCTGAAAGAATTCTCTTAAACAGTTGTTTATAGTGGCTGTGTTTGCCAGTTTTACAAGATATAATCTTATAAGTCGCTTGACTACTGTCCTCTTTAACCTTCTGACACAGTGTACAAGTCTTTAAAACTCTCCTTACCTCTCTACTTAAGTTTTTAAAATAGTAGAATTTTGCCAAATGCTTAATACACTTCCTTACCCATAAGCGACCACAGCCTTTAGGCAAAAATCAAATAATATCTTCTTCTGCTATTTGAGGAGTACACAACCTCCAATGTTTTGAGTTCTTCTTGAAACTCCAAAACATAATACCTTTGCACATCAACCATTTCTTCTCCTCCTTTCTGACAATGCTTCATGGCTCCATGACCTAATAATATTACTGAAATAATCATTACACTCCAGTTCTTCTTTGACTTTAGCAACTAGAAGTTGTACTCCATTTCTGGTTTATCTAATAGCTTTACTGTACACGTTATTCTGGGTCCTTTCATTCTATTCATCTTATTCACATGTAAGGGCAGTGGGGAAATGGTGTTTAATGACCCTTTAAGGTAATTTATCTGAACTCTTGTAAGAATAACACTGACCTCATTAATTGACTATGCAGCAACCAACTTTTCATTAAGAATGCTAGGGCTTGGTGGTTTGTGAACGTCATTATTTTTGACCCCCATCTAAGAGTTTGAAATTTATGTAAACTCCAAACAATTGCCAAAAATGACTTCTGTAGCTACACAATTCAATTCACATTTATTAATGTTTCTAGTAGCAAAATAACTGTCGACAGTAAGTAAACATATTCATTGTGTCACTCTGTTCTGACAAAAGTAATTCACAAACATGTCTCAACGTTTCTTGGCACTGGTGATAAACTATTATGTAGTCTACTAAGATCACTATATTTTACAGTTTCCATGCTGTTTTCAGTCTTATTGTAATGTCACTATTTACATCACATTCACTAATGGCACAGGCATTCTCGGATATCCATGTAATTTATCAGAATCCAATCATAAAACCTCATACCATGTATTAAACCCTCCAAACAATTCTGTCTTTCACTAGAACACTTGAACCTTTTCTTTGCACTAAATAAGCTGACTTTCAGAAATGTATTTTATTTCAATGTCAAATCAGTTAGCAATGTGCCTAATTCTACTGTTTGTCTGGTCTCTGCAGAACACTACTACACAATGCTGAACACAGAACTGCTACTCAGGACACTACATCATTGGCTTGCATTCCGACATCATTGAACATTCTGCCCACACCCCGCCACACTGCACTCAGGCTGCAGCTTTAAACTGTGTTCAATCATCTTATGTATTTCTTTACGAACAGCAATGAGTACTCACTGAAATAGTATATGGTTTCCAAAAGAGAAGTTTTTCACTCTATCTTAAATTTACACACATACTCATCTATGAGATGGCATCATGCCAAGAAATTCCTCATTAGATTCTGACAATACCCTTTTCACTGCAGTCCCTGGTTAGCCAAAAATACTTCTTTATATGTGAATGAAATGTCTTGTAACTCTTCTTTTGCTCAAGAGTTAGCATTTTAGAATCCAGTGGCTTTACTTTTAATAACTTCTACTAATTCTTCCCCTGCCATACTTTGATTTCTACTACTACCATGTTAGGCATAGTGACTAAATGAACATTTTTCACCCTATGTGCTTATTAGAGACCGAACTAGCTTGTACTTTATAGGTACTGTTTAGAATTATCTATTCTACTCTATTTGCATTGATGATGATGATGATGATGATGATGATGATGATGATTTGCAGGTGAAAGAGCTAAACAGCTAGGTCATCAATGCCCTCCTGTGAATGATATAGAGACAGTTGTGGTGAAAGTCTATTAAAAAAAAAATAATAAATCAGACGACCAACTTGCACTCACGCAAACAAACTGAGAAGACAACCCCAATAAGATGAGCCTCATAAAGGCCACAGTAGTAGTCACATGAAACACAGCAGGATAACTACGTAAAATAAAGGAGAAATTACCACAACATTATACAGTGTTAAAAGGGGACTAATGATGATGGCTGGATGACTACTTAGAAATAGTGGGTGACAGAGCCGCTCTGTGACTCATCAAAATCTCACACCCAATATTTTGAAGAGAATTCCAGATGACACACAAAATCTTAAAACACAAACCACACTCACTTCATTATCAGTTGAAATAGAGGGCAGGTCTCGTGGGACATTGAGAATAGCCCTCAGGTGATTATCTGAAACACACTCAATTAAAATATATATTGAATATAATAGAGGGAAACATTCCACGGGGGAAAAATATATCTAAAAACAAAGAAGATGTGACTTACCAAACAAAAGTGCTGGCAGGTTGATAGACACACAAACAAACACAAAAAATTCTAGCTTTCGCAACCAACGGCTGCTTCATCTGGAAAGAGGGAAGGAGAGGGAAAGACGAAAGGATGTGGGTTTTAAGGCAGAGGGTAAGGAGTCATTCCAATCCCGGGAGTGGAAAGACTTACCTTAAGGGGAAAAAAGGACAGGTATACACTCGCATACACACACACATCCAACCGCACATACACAGACACAAGCAGACATTTGTAAATGTCTGCTTGTGTTTGTGTATGTACGGATGGATATGTGTGTGTATGCGAGTGTATACCTGTCCTTTTTTACATTTGTAAATGTCTGCTTGTGTCTGTGTATGTGCGGATGGATATGTGTGTGTATGCGAGTGTATACCTGTCCTTTTTTCCCCCTAAGGTAAGTCTTTCCGCTCCCGGGATTGGAATGACTCCTTACCCTCTCCCTTAAAACCCACATTCTTTCGTCTTTCCCTCTCCTTCCCTCTTTCCTGATGAAGCAGCCGTTGGTTGCGAAAGCTAGAATTTTGTGTGTATGTTTGGGTTTGTTTGTGTGTATCAACCTGCCAGCGCTTTCGTTTGGTAAGTCACATCTTCTTTGTTTTTAGATATAAAATATATATTGATATATATTGACACCTATGTTTCACATCTGTGACACTAGTGGGTCCTTGTAATGTAAGACAAAGGCGTGCGTCAATGGACAATGTCCCACTCCAAGCCTTGCAAGGGCTACTCTTTGTGTTCGTAGTGGTTGGAAGGAGGTAAGCCGCGGTCGCACTGAAGGTTTTACAGAATGTTGCTTATTGTTCCTCACTTCCAGCCACTGAGCTTTGCACCAACACATGGACTTCTTGGTCACAAATGAGGTAACAGCCAGCAGTGGACTGCACAGTGATCAGGAGATCAAAGGAAGCAAGTCTCCTTGGCAGCCGCATCAGCAAGTTCATTTTCCCAAATCTCTGTGTGTCCTGGAACCCAGCAGAAAATTACTTCCTTGTCCTGCCTCTGCAAGAGAAGGAGAGTATCCTGCACTCCTTGCATCCTCTGATCTGCAACCCTTCTCACCAACAGTCAGAAGGGCACTGTGGGAATCTGAGCACATGAGGAATTTCTTACCATGACACCTTCTTATCTGCTCCAGTGCCCTCAGGATGGCAAACAATCACATATAATAAACTGAAAACTGATCAGGGAGCCCTATCCTGAGGACAATGTTGGGGAACACAAGAGCAGCCATTAAAATCCCTCTACTTAGATCTATCAATGTAAACAATAATAAGATCTGGGTGGCAATGTAAAATCTCGTTAAATTTAATTTTAAAATTATGGTCTGGGGTACAATTCTTACTGTAAGCAGTCAGTTTGAAAAGTAACCTGGACTTCTACAGTATCCAGGGGGATTTTCTTCTCCTGCCCTGACTTTGCACCTTAACAACCCTCCTCCCCCTCTAGTAACTCAAGGCTCTCCCAAGCACAGTGGTAGCTGTGCAACTGAGATGGATGTTAACAATTCTGGAATGGACACAAAACTCTGTATGCTTGACACACCACTAGAAGAAGACGTCAAGCAGACCAGCCTCTGCAAACAGGCTATCAACTGGACTCATGTGATAAGCCCCTGTTGACAGCCCAACACACTCACGGTGAAAAGGATCCAGCATTTTGAGGTATGAAGGCCTTGCTGATCCATAAACCTGGTATCCGTATTCAAGCCTGGTCATACAAAGGCCTTATAAAGCTGGAGCAGACATTCCCTGTCAGCTCTCCAAGACCTATGACTGATGCATTTAAGGATGTTTAAGGCCTTGAGACATCTCAGGTCCAGTTCTTTAAGGTGTGGCAGTCACGTTAGCTTCAAATCAAAGGTAAGGCCCAGATATTTCATCTCTTCCTTAAAAATGAGAACAGTATCCCACAATTTTAAAATGAGTAAATGAAAAAAGAGAGCTGGAATGATTAAAATCAACACAAACAGTTTTCTCCAAGTAGAATTTAAAACCTACAGGGTTAATACATTCCTTCAACTACCTTATCATCAAATGCAATTTCCGAATAGCTGTTGCGAGGTTGGTGGACACACAGAAGATGGAGAAGTCATCCACAAATAAGAAATGCCGTGACACTTAGAACACTCCCTTGGGGGATCACCATTTTCCAATCCTCCTCGGCTATTAAAACCAGGATAAAAAAAGATTATTTCCAAGAGGTGAGAAAGTCTCCTGTCATCCAAATTTCATTAAAGAGCTGAAGGAGGACCTCCTCCAACTGTGGGCCCAGCTGCCTCAACAAGCTGTACATTATTGGGTCATGACTGGGCTTAGTATCATCAGCTACTGACAATACAGAATTGAACTCCCACAGAGAGAAAGGCTGGCTGTATTCTTCAATGTTTGTGGAATGGAAATCAACGCCAACCCTCTCCTGTTTCTTGATAATGATGGAAAGCTGGATCCTGGTTAGAATTAGCTGTAATGATCTTATATAACTGAAATGCTGAGCAGTGTCACTTGTCAATGTTAGGATACATCCCTGCCATCCTACAGCCGCTATTGGCAGTCACGTGTTCTGCCTTGTAATCCTCCTGATGCCATCTCATACTTTACTTGTGAATGTGGACCTACTGGAGGAGTTCAGGAACTCTTGCTATGACCTCTGCTTAAGCCGACCTCTTACTGGATGTGAAAACCACATGGATGAGGAGATGGTGACATCACAACATGGAATTCAATGTTACATTACACTGCAGGGTGTGAAATAAATAATCAGGCATGTTAGATTTTTGCCTTGTGAAGAGAAGCTGACATATTGCATGTTGTTAAAAATTATATTTTGTGGGTTGCCTGTCTCATAGAGTATATGGTATGGATATAAGCTGTTTCAATTTGCATCAGCAAATTGAGGATCTCTCAAAAACATGTTGTTTTAGCTATGATTTGTTATATTAAAATGACAGAAAACTACATACTGGTAAGTAAAGGATAGTTGATGTTTTTAAGGTTATAACTTGTCTGCTACGAAAGTATACAGTTTCATTGCTATGGCACAATGATGATCTATCAAAAGCACATCATTCTGATACAATTTGCGTATTAAATATCAAATAATTACATTTGTTGATGCAGTCTTTTCACACTATATGCCATAAGTGGAGGCCTGGTTGAAAAAAAAAAAATTCAATGCAATACTGAGAACATGTATATTATGCATGCGCAAACTGTATTAGACACTATACCTTAACTATATTCAACTTAAAACTGAAAATGGGACAAAAATTCAACTGAGTTAACAAATAATTTATCTCGGATCATTCTACAGCATTATGTAGCGTTCCTCTATCAGCAATTTGCTGTTCAAGCCATTGACAAGTCCAAAATCTTCTTCACAATTTTCTCCACTCATCTTCAACTATCACAAACAGAGTTAACGCAGCTATTTTACATGCACCCATTTTTGTAAAGAAAATGTGTGATTTGCAAGCCACATAAATCTGACTACGGCTCCTGGAGAATGCTCAGAGTACAAATCATTTTATCTAGTTCATCAATTAGTGCAGACAGTGCTGTTTCTAATAAGACTGTATGCCCAATCAGCAACCAAGTTACCTGCCTCGTACCATGTGAGGAAAGCTTTACTCTCCTGAATTATTATCTTCAGCTTTGCCCATGCCTTTTGAAAGGTTGTAATTATAATAATATGCCGATCAAAAGTTAGGATTTATACGGTGGGAAACCCTTTAGAGAATTTTTTCTGGGTATTGCCCAATAAAATTTCTGCGCCAAAATCAAGAGACACTTTATAGGCAGGTAGCCAGTCTAGACCCAAAAGTGCATGTAAGGTAAGATTTGGTACAATTAACAGTGTTTTATAGGAAACAAAGACATTAATTGTTGTAAGTAGTCTCATTCCCTTTTCCGTCTTCCTTTACTTCCAGTTATACTTACAACACAGACTCCAGGTTCCGGTCATGTCGGGCACACACATTTATTTTGAAGCTTTAGCATTAATTCATGTGATGTAATCTCACTTCCTGAGTGTAAATGAATATCCACATCCAATTCAAAACTTTCCCCTGAGACTATGAGCTGTATTTGTTCTTTCTACTCATTCTTTCCTATCACTGCCATGTTCTGTGAGTAATCACTCACGTGTAGGCATGTGTCAGTTGAGGGCTATTAGCTTTTGCATATGACAGCCTAATGCTCTATTGCTATGTCCTGAAATATGACCACTGATTCAGAACATGCACTGCTTTCCAATGACCAGTGCGAAGTTAACTGAATGATAATAAAACATTCAGTGTTGTCCACATGATACTATATTTCTTTATGTACATGATACGGTAGCCTATGTACCAAGTCGTTAATCCAACGACCCTCCTCTATAGGTTCACGCAAGTATTTAGAACTACACCTACATCTACATATATACTCCGCTAGCCGCCAAGCGATGTGTGGTGGAGGGCACAATTCGCACCAAAGTCATATTTCCCTCCGTCTGTTCCACTCGCAGATTGCGCGAGGGAAAAACGATTGTCTGAATGCCTCAGTATGAGCTCTAATTTCCCTGATCTTTGAATGGTGTTCATTCTGCGATTTGAAAGTTGGAGGTAATAATATATGCGCTACATCCTCGGCAGCAACAGTCTTGCCGTAGTAGATACACCAGTTCCCGTCGGATCACCAAAGTTAAGCGCTGTTGGGTGTGGTCGGCACTTGGATGGGTGACCATCCAGGCCGCCATGTGCTGTTGCCATTTTTCGGGGAGCACTCAGCCTCATGATGCCAATTGAGGAGCTACTTGACCGAATAGTCCCGGCTCCGGTCACAGAAAACCATCATAACGACCAGGAGAGCTGTGTGCTGACCACACGCCCCTCCTATCCGCATCCTCAGCTAAGGATGACATGGCGATCAGATGGTTCCAATGGGCCACTTGTGGCCTGAAGACAGAGTGCATTTACATCATCGGATTTCAGAATGGTGAGCAGCCCCTTCTGCTTAGCGTGCCGTCTATCTGCAAGTGTGTTCCACTTCAAACTTTCTACGAGATTTGTAACACTCTCATGATGGCTAAGTGTACCAGTCACAAATCTTGCCGCTCTTCTTTGGACCTTCTCAATCTCTTGAATCAGACCCAATTGGTAAGGGTCCCATACAGACGAACAACACTCAGACTGGACGAACTAACGTATTGTAAGCTATTTCCTTTGTTGAAGGACTGCATCGCTTCAGGATTCTACCAATAAATTGCAATCTAGAGTTTGAATTGCCCGTTGCTTGTGTAATCTGATCATTCCATTTGAGATCATTTCGAATAGTCACACCCAGATACTTGGCAGATGTTACTGCTTCCAAAGACTGGGCATTTATTTTGTACTCTTACATTAATGGGGATTTTTGCATTGTTATATGCAGTAGGTTACACTTACTACTATTGAGAGATAACTGCCAATGATTACACCACACATTTATTTTCCGCAAATCCTCACTGATTTGTTCACAACTTTCGTGTGACACTACTTTCCTGTACACTACAGCATCATCGGCAAACAGTCTAATGCTGTTGTCAATACCATCAACCAGATTGTTTACGTAAATCGTAAAAAGCAGCGGCTCTATTACACTGCCCTGGGGCACACCTGAAGCTACACTTGTTTCTGTTGAAGTCACCCCATTCAGGACGACGTACTGCTACCTGTCTGTTAGAAAACTATCTGTCCAATTGCATAAGTCATCAGATAGGCCTTAAGCACACACTTTTTGGAGCAAGCGACAGTGTGGAACGGAGTCAAATGCCTTCCAATCGATATACACCTTATATCTACCCAACTATGATTATAGTATCTAGGATCTAGTACCACCAGCATTAACTTCTTCTGCAAACTGTTTGACCAATACTACAACTTAAACTTATTCTAGAAGTCATCCCATGAAGAGAATTCTTCTTCATGAGCAGTTCCCCATTCAGCTGCATCCCATTGCTTGGGTAGGAATTTAAAAACCAACCTTAAAAATAAATAGAATGAACATTTCCTCCTGGTTCAAAATTTCAGAAAAAGTTTGGATATGTTTGCTTCACCCTCTAAACGTAGTTCCCCTTTTAACCCATGAGAAATCCCATAACTATCATTTCCTCTCGTTTTACTGACGTCTTCCATAGATTTAGATCGTTCACTCCAATCTTCCATAACTTCACTTCCATTTTGTCTGTACCCCCACCCCCCTGAAAAAATAGGTATATTGGTAGACAGTTATACTTTTGTCTAAACTTTCTGGTCAATTAACTTGTTAACATGTTCCTCCAAAGTCACGAGTGTAGAGCATAAAACTACAGTCACACCAGAATCTTCACTTTTTTCTAAAACATTTAATCAGTCTGATATATCTGAGATATGTTTAAGCACTTCCAAAAATTCCTGTTCACCCAAATCTTTAATCTGTTTTAAATACTTGGTGACATTTTTAAATTGTTCATTAACTTCATTTCACATTACATCACACTGATTAATTAGGTTTTCAAATCTTGTCCGATGCAATCTCCAACAATCAGTCTTCCTTCTCATACCGTACAGTAAGTCTCCCCTGACCTGCGGTTCTGGGTGACTTTCCCAAAATATGCCCCTTTTCTGAGACTCTCCAGTCCTTTTCCTTCACCCCTCTTCCTTCTACTTGAACCCTTCTGCCTGAAGCATGGGTGCTTTGAAGACTGAGTTCACTGCAATAAGTAATAAAGTAGATACTTTAAAAGTAGATTTAAAGAATGAATTGACAAATTCTTTAACCACTCATAAATCATGTGTTTACTGATCTTAGTAAGAAGCAGAGTAACACTTTTCAAGATTTATCGAAAAGGTTAGAACTTAACATTGAGAGCAAATGTAATAACGTAGAATCTGAAATTACTGAAAAGTTAGAATCTTTTGAAAACGTGTACAATGTTATCTATAATCATGTAAGGCAGGGGTTGAATAATTTGAAAGAGATTGTAGATAAGCAGAATGAATTAATGCCAGTCATTCAATCGCAAATTACAGGTGTCAATACACGGGTAGATAATGTAGAAAGAAATTTCAAAGAGGAAATAGCTAACGCTGATATTATAAATGTAATTAGTTTGGAGAAACCATCTGGAGAAATTATAGATCGAAACGTTACCGAGAGAATAACATCCGGAAATGTATCGCCTATTCCTTCTTCCAAACTTAGCGATACCAGGAAGGGTATGGATGACCTGTGGAGAGAATTTAAGCTTATCCAAGACAAAGTAGAGAAAAGGGTAACTTCACCTAATGTTGTATTAACTAGAGAAGTGGTGACTGATTTGCAATGGTGAGCCAATTCAGGATTATCTAGACAATTCCCTAAATTTATGCCAGACAGAGATTTACATCATACCCATTCCTTAAAAAGATTTAATCAAGTTTTATCCTTTCTGATGAGTAGTCAATTACTACACAGTAGGTTAATGTGATGGATGCTTTACCTACAGGAATACAATATTAAGATTTGATATGTAAAAGGTTCCGAAAATATTGTACCGGATGCTTTATCAAGGCTACCCATAAGAATGGAAGAAACAGCATACGGAAGGGCCTGGCATTATTTTTGCCATTAATTTTATGTCAGCAGAATGTCCGAACATCATTGTATAGGAAATGGCTCAAAGAATAACAGGGAATATCCATCATGATCCTTATTTCACAGAAATATTTCCTATGTGTATCCATAACTCGTTACCTCCTAATCAATTAAGAAAATGGAAAATTATGGATCATAACTTGTTTTGGAGAGACAGCATAACATCACAACATTGGCACTTATGTATTCCGAAGTTAGTAGATGACGAACTTGTGTGGTATGTTCACACCGGATATGGACACTTCGGAATCAAAAAATGTATGTCCCATATGAATAAGTTTTATTATTTCAAGAAACTAGGTCATAAAATAGCATCTTTGATAGAACTTGTGAAACTTGCCAGAAAGTAAAAGAGAATAACACTCATGTGAAATACAAAATGTATCCTATTATTCCTATGTCATTACACGACATCACAGTGGTGGAGTTTTTTGGACCAATTCCACAAGGAAAGAAAGGAGTATCATATATTTTGGTTATCATAAAATGCTAGTCAAAATATGTTAGGGCTACATCCCATTAAAAGAGCAAATCCACAGACAGTTATACTCTGTTTACAACAATATTTTCTAGAAGTAGGTAAACCAAAACAGTTTCTTATGGATAACAGACCACAATTTGTGAGTAATGAATTTAGAGAATTGCCAAAGTGGGAAAGTATTTGACAAGTGTTAATGTCCAATTATAGCTCGTCATCAAATCCGTGTGAACGAGTAATGAAGGAAACTGGAAAATTATGTCGTACTTACAGCCATGAAAAACATACTTTGTGGGCAACGAAAATTAAGGATTTTGAACTTATCCTAAATGAATTACCCCATTTATCAACTGGGTTGACTCCTTTAGAAGTTATAGAAAAACTTTTATTGGAGAACCTCTAATTAAGTGTTTTAATTGGTCTGAACAACCTAGTGTCAATTACAAAGTAAATCAGGAAATAGTTTCTAAGAATTTAACTGAAAAGGCACTACAAAGAGTAAGTAGGCATAACGAAAAGGCTGTGGAAGCTCAGTACCAAGTCGATGATCTGGTTCTTATATATATATATATATAAAAAAAAAAAAAAAAAAAAAAAAAAAAAAAACCATCTTCACAGGTCAACTCTGAAGAAACAGACTCGTATGTTTTTCCAAAAATAGTAGGGACTGTACTGGGTACAAATGGTGATCCATCCTAAGACATTATTTTTAGTAGATCCCACAACTGGATTAGAGAAGGGGAAACACAATGTAAAGGATGTAAAATTGTATATCCCCCAGGGACGTTAACATTCTGAGTTAACAGGCGGAGTAATGACCGTTGGATCCCGAGTTGTCTTCGGTGTTTCTTCCAAAATAGTTTTCCTGCACTGAATTCCTTTAAAATCTAGAAATATCCTATAATCTTATTGCTTGGAAAACCAGATATGAGTATAAAATAGAGAACAACTTAAGAGAATCACAGAAAAAAAGTGATATCTAGACAAATTAAACTGAATAGAGTCTTGTATTTGTGGAATATATAATATAATGTGACAAGCTGTAGAACTGTTATACTGTAGTGTATAGATTTTCTATTTTGCATGGAGTGTTTTATATCTTTGATGAGATGTCATATAGATGAGGGGGTTTGTATAAATTTTGAAAGAGGTGGGTATTGTAGCTAAAAGAACGATTTACAAGTACAGATAAGTCATGACTAACACAACACACACATCACACCTTTCAAACCAACCTCGCAAACAAGTGTGCCTGATTTTTCATCATTTGCCATTTCCATAGTGTTGCTAGGATTTCCTTCGGGGACTTCAAAGGGTGAAAGCGGACATGTCCGTTCTGCAGGGGACGATTTAACACTAGGCCTCTTCTGGTGTCTCACTGAAGTACCTGAGGGGTAGGGATCCTATGGAAGGGGGGTTGGAAGGGTTTCCTATTTTTGGGGCTACCTTCTTTCTCTTTGTCAATCCTAGCATCGACATCTATTTTTTCTTTCCTTACTTCTCATTTGAGGACCTGTCTATTTTTCCCCTCTTTTCATATTCATAAACTTCTATCGCTGACGTCCTTCCTTATTTCTGTGTTTACTAGAAACCTAAATCATATCTTTAGATAAGAAGGCAAAAAAATCAGACTACACGAACACACATCCACATATACACAAATATACACTTCTACACAAACATTAAATTACATAAGACAAAGCCTGTCACCATGTGAGAACTGCCAGGTGTTGTAGAGGAAATGTACATATGGAAATATGTGCCCATATATAGGAAGCTATGACGGTTCTACATCGAATGTACATAAGAAGTAGTGCACATAAACAAAGAACAGTGACAGTTCTAAGCAGAGATTAGAATAGGCACAGTGGATTCATGTGCAAAAAGAGACAAAAGCATATAAGTTTATGGAACAAAAATGCTACATAATGAACAACTATAAAGTAGTAATCAGGAATTGATAAATAAGAAAGAGGCATGAGCATAGAAAGAAAACGAAAGTAGGAGAGGAATTAGTCATGTTTATAATTAAGAAATGTCAGTGTAATAAATACTCTGATGAACTGAAGTATAGCAAGATGTAAATAGTATATGTAGATACCGTATCTATTCAAAATATAGAAGTTGATAAGTAGAGGAGGACTCTATGGAGTAAATGATATATTAAAGAATGAATGTGAAGTTTAAGATATAAACCTATCTTTACCAGAAGATACTTAATTATGGTATACATAGAAATGTATACTAGGGTAATGAACCATGAGGCCTACTCAGAAAGGATAAGGGGGGCGTACTTGGCATTCACTAAGTATAAAGGGCAGGCGTACCTACGTGGAGGTAGGACGATCTGTGGCCTAAAAAATAGGGATGTTTTATAAGGGGCACACCTACCAGAATGGAAAGAGGAAGTGCTCTAATAAGGTCAACCAACAATCAAGGAATAGGTGCTGATCCTAGGAGAAGGGGACAGTATCATGACAAAAGCCACAAATCTTATAGGGATTATTCTGGGAAGTGTGAATTCTATGAACGACTAGCATTATTATGTTTCGTGGAAATAAATGAGTGTCAAAAGAACACTTTCATTCCATCATTCCATCCAGAGTTCCTCCAAGCTACAAATAACGAAAATAGTACATAATAGGAAAAATGTAGTACAAAAGATAAGAACAGAAAATAGATTACTCATGTGTCAAACACCTGAAGTTTATTGGGGGGGGGGGGGGGGGGGAAGAGTCCTCACAATTCCTAAATATTAGTAAAGCTGACTAAAACCACAAGTAAATGCTCATGTCTTAACAACTTTAACAACTAAGTAAAATAAGAAAAGAGTAGAGAAACAATAAGCAAAAGATTGTTCAAGAGAGGACAGAGAATTGTTATTGAAAGGACAGATATGTATACAAAAATATGTAAGAAATGTATACTGTTACGATATGAAATGTTATTGTGAGTGATATTATATGTATAGTGATTATGTATAAATTCCAGAACCACTCAGTCTTCTATCCCCTCGAACACACGATATTCTGGATATAAGTGTGGGATGGTAGCATCCTACATACTGCGCATCACATGTTTATGCGTGCAGGCTTAAAATCAGTCGCGGGAAGAAAGTAGACGCGGTGGATGAAGTACCTGTTGGGCAAGCCATAGATGTTTTAGTGAGTGTGTAAGGAACAACCATGGAGTCTATATGCAGCTCTGATTATTCGGTCATTGACTATTGCTATTAAAACTAAGAGAGTTGAAAAAGAACTCAAAACTCTTGATGTAACCTTGCTATAGGCAAGACTTATTTTCTGATTTATATTAGGAACAGTTATGGTATCAAAGCCAACTTTCTTTTAACTATAATTTAACTTGTTTCTGATGTTCGACTGTATGAGGGACTTACCAGAAGTTACATATTTTGTTGAGAGTTTCATTGTGTATGAAAGTCAAATACATCGTTAATTGATGAAAAGCAAAGTTTTTACCTCTACTTATTTCATAAGTAGAAAGAGTCTAAAAATTCCTGTACCTAGCATTATTCAACAGAGAAGAAGTCAAGAGGGTTTACAGCAGCTGGCTATCCAGTAAAGAAGAGTGGCTGCAAATTCCAAGTAAGTCACCTCGTAAAGAAGTGGAAGGTGGTTTGGGGGAATAAACCAAAATAACCCCGATTCATACTCATACTTTAAGTCAGAAACGTTAGAATACATCCACCTACAAACCTGGTCACAGTGACCACATTCCAGAAATCTACCAGGATTTCTAGTCACTCTTTAAATCCTTACGCCTATGCCAAAACCTCTCCCTGGAGCCCATCTCTCTGCTCACTCCTAACACTCCTTGTACTCCAACCTTCTACATACTTCCTGAAGTCCATAAACCCAACCACACAGGACGCCATCCCATTGTGGCTGGTTACTGTGCCCCCACTGAGAGAATTTCTGCTCTCTCGGACCAACACCTTCAACCTATTACCCGGAACCTACCCTCCTATATAAAATATACCAACCATTTCCTCCACCGACTCTCCATAGTTCCTGTCTCTTTACCACATTAAGCCCTGCTCATCACTATTGATGCCACCTCCTTTTACACTAACATCCCTAATGCCCATGGCCTTACCACTATTGAACACTACCTTTCCCAACACCCAACAGATTCCAAACCAACTATCTCCTTCGTAGTCACCATAACCGACTATATCCTCACCCACAATTACTTCTCCTTTGAAGGCATTACCTACAAACAAATCCATGGTATGGCTATGGGCACCTGCATGGCACCATCCTATGCCAACCTACTCATGGGGCATCAAGAGGAATCCTTCCTAAACACCCAGAATCCTAAACCCCTCACCTGTTTCAGATTCACTGATGTCATCTTTGTGATTTGGATCGATGGTGAGAACATTCCTCCAGAACCTCAACAGCTTCTTTTCCATTTGCTTCACCTGGTCCCACTCAACCCAAAAAGCCACCTTCCTAAATGTTGACCTCCACCTCAAAAGGTGGCTATATCAGTACCTCTGTCCATATCAAACCTACTAACCACCAACAATGTCTCCACTTTGCCACACAGCCTAGCCACCTGTAGTCATTGCATCTGCAGTGATGAGCAGTCCCTCTCAAAATATACTGAGGGTCTCACTGAAGCATTCACAAACTGTAATTATCCTTCCAACCTTGTACTAAAAAAAATCTCCCGTGCCTTTCTTTCCAATATTCCACCATCTCACAAAGTCCCACATCCAGCCACAGAGAAGCATTCCCCTTGTAACTAAGTACCACCCAGGACTGGAGCAACTGAATTACATTCTCCACCAGGGTATCGATAACCTCTTGTTGTGCCCTGAAATGAGAAATGTCCTGCCAAGTATCCTTCTCAAACCTCCCACAGTCGTATTCCACCATCCACCAAACCTTCACAATATACTTGTGCATTCCTATACAACCCGTGCTCCCAGCACCTTACCTCATGGCTCCTACACCTGTAATAAACCTAGATGCAAGACCTGCCCTAAACATCCTTCCACCACCACCTACTCCAGTCCAGTCACAAACACCACCTATCCCATCAAAGGCTGGGCTTCCTGTGAAACCAGTCACGTGATCTACAAGCTAAGCTGCAAACACTGCACTGCGAGCTGCAAACACTGCGCTGCATTCTATGTGGGCATGACAACTAACAAGCTGTCTGTCCGCATGAATGGCCACCGACAAACTGTGGCCAAGAAACAAGTGGACCACCCTGTTGCTGAGCACGCTGCCAAACATGACACCCTTCATTTCAATAACTGCTTCACAGGCTGTATCATATGGACCCTTCCCACCAACCCCAGCTTTCCTGAATTGTGCAGGTGGGAACTTTCCCTGCAATATATGCTATGTTCCTGTAATCCTCCTGGCCTCAACCTTTGTTAGTCATTGCCCTCTTCCATCCAGTCTCTTCTCTGTTCCCATTCCAGCACTACACAGCCCTCATTCCACCAACGCACCCAGTCTTTTTACTTCTCTCCTTTTCCAATATCCCCCTCCCCACCACTCTGCTCTCTCCGTCTAACGTTGTTACTGCACATAGCTGCCCTACCCTCTTTCCCCCTTGTCCCTCCGTGCTCCCAACAGCACGTCACTGTCTGCCACACCTGCCCTACTATCCCTCCCCCTTCCCACCCCAGCCTCTTCCTTACCCTCACACAGTCACCACTCTCATCATGCACCGGTGCTGCTGCTTGCAGTGTCGCCTCAGTTGCTTGAGACTGCAGTCATCTGTGTGTGAGCTGTGTTTGCATCAGTGTGTATGTGTGTCTTTGTGAAAGCTATTATTTGTGACTGTCTTTTTGATGTCCCTATCTGTGACTCAGCATCTCCACTCTATATGGTGAGTAGCAACTTTCCTTTTCACAATATTGTTACATTCCATTCTGGATTTTCCATTGTGTGACTTCCAAATGATTCTACTGCCTCCAATATATATTGCGCGTACGGACCATGAAGTTAAGATTCAAGAAATTATGGCTGATACAAAGGCATCAAGGTAGTCATTTTTCACTCTCTCTGTTTGTGAGTGGAACAAGAAAGGAAATGACTAGTAGTGATACAGGGTACCCTCTGCTATGCCCTGTACGGTGGGTTGCGGAGCATCTATGTAAATGTAGATGAAGTGTACAGCTGAAAGGTACAATTGGAAGAGAGCAATGAGGGAAGGGATAAATGATACAGGAATACAACAAACATACTGGGGGGTGTGGACCTCCATTACAGTTTGCTTCGACAATACAAAATTATAATGAGCTAATAGATGTTCTCTGCCCCCCCCCCCCCCCATTTTATTAATCTTTTGGCCCCCCATGCACCATGGACCTTGCCGTTGGTGGGGAGGCTTGCGTGCCTCAGCGATACAGATAGCCGTACCATAGGTGCAACCACAACGGAGGGGTATCTGTTGAGAGGCCAGACAAACGTGTAGTTCCTGAAGAGGGGCAGCAGCCTTTTCAGTAGTTGCAGGGGCAACAGTCTGGATGATTGACTGATCTGGCCTTGTAACACTAACCAAAACGGCCTTGCTGTGCTGGTACTGCGAACGGTTGAAAGCAAGGGGGAACTACAGCCGTAATTTTTCCCGAGGGCATGCAGCTTTACTGTATGGTTAATGATGATGGCGTCCTCTTGGGTAAAATATTCCGGAGGTAAAATAGTCCCCCATTCGGACCTCCGGGAGGGGACTACTCAAGAGGACGTCCTTATCAGGAGAAAGAAAACTGGCATTCTACGGATCGGAGCGTGGAATGTCAGATCCCTTAATTGGGCAGGTAGGTTAGAAAATTTAAAAAGGGAAATGGATAGGTTAAATTTAGATATAGTGGGAATTAGTGAAGTTCGGTGGCAGGAGAAACAAGACTTTTGGTCAGGCGAATACAGGGTTATAAATACAAAGTCAAATAGGGGAAATGCAGGAGTAGGTTTAATAATGAATAAAAAAATAGGAATGCGGGTAAGGTACTACAAACAGCATAGTGAACGCATTATTGTGGCCAAGATAGACATGAAGCCCATGCCTACTACAGTAGTACAAGTTTATATGCCAACTAGCTCTCCAGATGACGAAGAAATTGAAGAAATGTATGATGAAATAAAAGAAATTATTCAGATAGTGAAGGGAGACGAAAATTTAATAGTCATGGGTGACTGGAATTCAACAGTAGGAAAAGGAAGAGAAGGAAACATAGTAGGTGAATATGGATTGGGGCTAAGAAATGAAAGAGGAAGCCGACTGGTAGAATTTTTGCACAGAGCATAACTTAATCATAGCTAACACTTGGTTCAAGAATCATGAAAGAAGGTTGTATACATAGAAGAACCCTGGAGATACTAGAAGGTTTCAGATAGATTATGTAATGGTAAGACAGAGATTTAGGAACCAGATTTTAAATTTTAAGACATTTCCAGGGGCAGGTGTGGACTCTGACCACAATCTATTGGTTCTGAACTGTAGGTTAAAACTGAAGAAACTGAAAAAGGTGGGAATTTAAGGAAATGGGACCTGGATAAACTGAAAGAACCAGAGATTGTACAGAGTTTCAGGGAGAGCATAGGGGAACATTTGACAGGAATGGGGGAAAGAAATACAGTAGAAGAAGAGTGGGTAGCTCTGAGGGATGAAGTAGTGAAGGCAGCAGAGGATCAAGTAGGTAAAAAGACGAGGGCTAGTAGAAATCCTTGGGTAACAGAAGAAATATTGAATTTTATTTATGAAAGGAGAAAATATAAAAATGAAGTAAATGAAGCAGGCAAAAAGGAATACAAACATCTCAAAAATGAGTTCGACAGGAAGTGCGGGATGGCTAGAGGACAAATGTAAGGATGTAGAGGCTTATCTCACTAGGGGTAAGATAGATACTGCCTACAGGAAAATTAAAGAGACCTTTGGAGAAAAGAGAACCACTTGTATGAATATCAAGAGCTCAGATGGAAACCCAGTTCTAAGCAACGAAGGGAAAGCAGAAAGGTGGAAGGAATATATAGAGGGCCTATACAAGGGCGATGTACTTGAGGACAATATTATGGAAATGGAAGAGGATGTAGATGAAGATGAAATGGGAGATACGATACTGCGTGAAGAGTTTGACAGAGCACTGAAAGACCTGAGTCGAAACAAGGCCCCGGGAGTAGACAACATTCCATTAGAACTACTGACAGCCTTGGGGGAGCCAGTCCTGACAAAACTCTACCATCTGGTGAGCAAGATGTATGAGACAGGCGAAATATCCTCAGACTTCAAGAAGAATATAATAATTCCAATACCAAAGAAAGCAGGTGTTGACAGATGTGAAAATTACCGAACTATCAGTTTAATAAGTCACGGCTGCAAAATACTAACACGAATTCTTTACAGATGAATGGAAAAACTAGTAGAAGCCGACCTCGGGGAAGATCAGTTTGGATTCCGTAGAAACACGAGAGGCAATACTGACCCTACGACTTATCTTGGAAGCTAGATTAAGGAAAGGCAAACCTACATTTCTAGCATTTGTAGACCTACAGAAAGATTTTGACAATGTTGACTGGAATACTCTCTTTCAGATTCTGAAGGTGGCAGGGGTCAAATACAGAGAGCGAAACGCTATTTACAATTTGTACAGAAACCAAATGGCAGTTATAAGAGTTGAGGGGCATGAAAGGGAAGCAGTGGTTGGGAAGGGAGTGAGACAGGGTTGTAACCTCTCCCCGATGTTATTCAATCTGTATATTGAGCAAGCAGTGAAGGAAACAAAAGAAAAATTTGGAGTAGGTATTAAAATCCATGGAGAAGAAATAAAAACCTTGAGGTTCGCCGATGACATTGTAATTCTGTCAGAGACAGCAAACGACTTGGAAGAGCAGTTGAACGGAATGGATAGAGTCTTGAAAGGAGGATATAAGATGAACATCAACAAAACCAAAACGAGGATAATGGAATGTAGTCGAACTAAGTCGGGAGATGCTGAGGGTATTAGATTAGGAAATGAGACACTTAAAGTAGTAAAGGAGTTTTGCTATTTGGGGAGCAAAATAACTGATGATGGTCGGCATAGAGAGGATATAAAATGTAGACTGGCAATGGCAAGGAAAGCGTTTCTGAAGAAGAGAAATTTGCTAACATCGAGTATAGATTTAAGTGTCAGGAAGTCATTTCTGAAAGTATTTGTATGGAGTGTAGCCATGTATGGAAGTGAAACATGGACGATAAATAGTTTGGACAAGAAGAGAACAGAAGCTTTCAAAGTGTGGTGCTACAGGAGAATGCTGAAGGTTAGATGGGTAGATCACATAACTAATGAGGAGGTATTGAATAGAATTGGGGAGAAGAGGAGCTTGTGGCACAACTTGACTAGAAGAAGGGATCGATTGGTAGGACATGTTCTGAGGCATCAAGGGATCACCAATTTAGCAGTGGAGGGCAGCGTGGGGGGTAAAAATTGTAGAGGGAGACCATGAGATGAATACACCAAGCAGATTCAGAAGGATGTAGGTTGCAGTAGGTACTGGGAGATGAAGAAGCTTGCACAGGATAGAGTAGCATGGAGAGCTGCATCAAACCAGTCTCAGGACTGAAGACCGCAACAACAACAACAACAATAGATGTTACAACCATAAATTACTGGATTCTTCCACAAGTGTGTTGCAAAGTAGGAGGAACACATGGAAAGTGAGGCAGACCAACATCCTATCCTTATAATCAAGTGGAAATGTCTCTAGTCACAGCTCAGCCAACAATAGATGTACAGAGAGAGGGTGCTGGACATTGGCCGACGGTGATGGAAAAGTGTCAACACTATAGGTGTGCCAGCTGCAAGGCATTTACTGTTGTCCACTGTGAAATGTGTGAACTAGCTCTGTGTCTGAAGAACACTGACTGCTTCAAAATTTATCATATTGAATAACGCTTATTTTTTACAATATCATGTTGTTTCTAAATATTTCACTGTTACAGTGGTAGTTTTGCAAGCATACTACTATTTTTCTATACTGTAGTGAATTTCATGTTATAAGCTATAAAATATTGACTGCACGGTTTGTTAAATGGGGCCAATCTAGCCAATGTTACGTCATACTGCATGATGTAGCATTTTTGCACAATGTCTATTATTGCCATCACACTGCATGATGTGGAATTTTTGTACATTTTTGTTTTTGTACCCATAATGCAATAATAAATGAAAATTTATTGAATCTTACAAGTTCTATATCATTTTGTCTACTCAAAATTACTGAAATATCTTTTTTTACCATGATTTAATAACTAAAAATAAAATCATGCAGTGTAGCATTAAATCAGCATTGGAGATATCTATTTTAGCACACAGCTCATCACCCTGAACTTTTATGTTTGTATTAAGGGCATCTAACTTACTGTTTAAATCAGCACTTAATTGCATACTAAAACTTTTAAATAACTCTTGTTCATTTGCCTCCTTGTCTATTGTCAGTATAGGCATACAATCACAGTAATAGTAACCTTATAATTAGTCTGCCCCCAAATGTCACAGAACTTTGACAACTTCTCTGTACCCAAACCCAAAAGGAGAAACTTCAGTACACAAATTCACTTCTGACTGCTAACAATGCACAAAACTACTACAATCAGCAACAAATCAACTCTGACTTAACACAGCTCACAACATACAGCAGGTGTAGCTCACTGCAATGTGAAGTTGACTAGAGGCTGGAACACAGAGCTGGGCAAACTGTGTCACAGCAGATAGATGTATTGCTGGATCAGATGTTGTAGGTTGATGAGCTGCAGACATGCTCACCATTGGCTGTTAGGCTGTCATTACGAACTGATGAAACAATTGTAGCACTTCCCCACAGCCAATGATCTTCTGACTAGTGGACTGAAAAAATCTTCTTCAATATAACTGTAGACAATGAAATCAATGATGGCTCACTGACTATGCAATTCCTCTTAATGACTTTTCAGTATAGACCTAGTAACAACTTCTGCACTGTCCCATTGCTAAGGATAACAGTAATATATTTCACTGAAATTGTTCTCCTTATTACTTCTTTCTTAAATCAAATTTATTTATTGTTATCTATCAAACTTAGTTGTTTCTCCAGCTCAGAAGCATTCTTGTTCCATCGCTTAGGGCAACAGAGTGACATGTTGTCTCGAATGTAACAAGTAAATTTCAGGCTAAAAGTTTACCATCACCATCAGTTTTTATTACTGTGCTGCTGTTTCTTGGTCTAGCCTTGCAGCAAAACTTCATAAGCAGATTCCATCTCCTTTACAACCACTTCTGCTCTGTAAACTGGGAAATGTTCACAAAACTAAAGCTTTACTAAATGATAAAAACATTTTTTTCAGAGACCTTCATAAACCGATTCTACATTTGCAGTCGGGATAAACACTTCTTAACAATTCAAGCTACTACATGTACTCTCTTTGACTTGACATGAATGACTGATCTCTCAAGTCTTAGTGGCAGTTCTTTTGTCCTGTGATGAGAAGTCAATTGTTACGGTACTCATGGCACATCTCTGAGCTGGGACGACTGTGTATGAAATAAACTGCCCAAAACAGCAAGTACCACTAAGCACAATAAGGCAGCAATCACCATCCCACCTTGCAGAAACAATGTGTCCATCTGTACCAGATTCCATGTACAAATGACATAAAACTCCCACTATTTAAAATACAGAATATTTTTATGGTGGCAATCATCATTTGTTGCTACTACACATGTTGAGCAAGATATCACTTTACCAAAGTAATATGTTATCCCAAACACTGTGCAGCAGTGGATGTCTCTGAGTTAGTTCCAACTAGTCTCCATCCCTTAAACATCTCTTCCTCATTGGTGTTCACATAAAATGAAGTCACTGAGTGAGTGATGAATTTACCCGTATGTACCTGTTTGTGTCTTGTAATGATGCTCGCCTGCTTTGCTTATCTCTTTGTTTGTTGTTCTCAGTGTCGATGTACTGGCTGAAAAATGGGTTGTGGAAGTACAACTACTGTCTACTGTAAATGATGTAGCCAACAGATGCACAGTTGTGTTTCACAGCCTTTAACTTTCATTATTCACAGCCCCCCAATATTACACAGTTATATGGCCAGTGCACTATTGTTTAACTTTTGATAAGCCTCATTAATATGGTGCAGGCGAACATCCTCATACTGCTACTATAGTTTACTGTTGAACATCTATGAGCTGTAAAACCTTACCACAAAGTTCACTGTTCTTGGAGAATAGAAAGGTGCGTATGGAGCAGACACTGTCATTGGTTTAACACACGGCCTATTGGTGGAACACTTATTTCACTGTTAAGTTGATGCATTGTTGTCGTTCTAACCAATATAGGTTCCTCATCCGAAACTCAGCCATGGACTGACTGTCTCGTGACCAAAAATTGGGCCATTATATATCCTCACAATAATAGGTGCTGAAACTACACATTGTTCAAAGTTTAATTTACAGAAATTACAATTAAAACCTATCTCCTTAAATTAACTGAATACATCGAAAAATTCTGTCTTTTTAACGGTTTCTTCTACTGAATTATTTGTTTAAATTGTGAAATTAACAAATATAGTTACAAAAACAATACTTCTGACAAAACTGTTAATTATTTATGAATTAATTAAGCACTGGCTTTGCTAACAAGTTTTCGAATAGAGCCAAATAGATACTTTAAGATTACTAGTATTTCATCTTCCAAATGTTTATAATTAGTACCAAATTTGAATTTGTTTATAAGTCAACAATAGAATTTCAATTACAAAACAATTACCGATTACATCCTATAAGAAATGATACTAAGTAAGCATATTCCCAATAAATTAGAAAATCAATTACATACATAACACTAAGCACAAAATTAGATCTGGTGTTATATGCTTTAAAGTTGAGGGCCAATCTTTCTCTTTTATGCAAATGCAGATTATATTAACATATGTTAATAGTAAATTGTAAAAAGTTAGAAATTTGAATTTTAAGGAGACAGACGGCAAAAGAAGAGGGGAAGTATAAATATCACAGCTTGCTTCATCACAGTCTCTCTGATCCAATGACACATTCATGAAACGTATTTGCAGTTGTGAATATGAGCAATCATCAGCTATACAATGGAATGATGACAATGAAAATTTGTGCCAGATCAGGATTCATACCCAGATTTCCTGCTTATCATGAGCGGTTACCTTACCATGTGGTTATCCAAGCACAGCTCATGGCCAGACCCAAACTTCCACATGACATCAAAACATGTCTACAACTCGTACATCCGTTATGTATATTTTGATACAGGTGAGACATTTTACTTGAAACATGCTCATCCAATGTCGCCGGATAAATACAATAGTACAGTGCTTGTGTTATTCCAAATTACAATGCAATGTTCCTTCGACCTACATGCATGTCTGAAGGAAAAGGCACTGTAGCGATTACAGCTGTGTTGAAATACACAAAAGGTATTTGCAGTTGCAAAAATAGACAACCATCAGCTGTATAATGGAATGCCTAATGGTAAGGCGACCACTCACAACAAGCATGAAATCTGGGTTTGAATCCCAGTCCAGCCCAAATTTTCACTGTCATCATTCCATTATACAGCTGATGGTTGTCCATATTCACAACTATGAATACATTTTATGTATTTCATGATGACTGTTGTCACCACAATGCCTGTTCCTTCAGAAATGTATGCATGTTTGAAGGAACATTGCACCACAATTTGGAATAACACAGGCACTGCAGTATTGTATTTATCTGCTGACACTGGGCAAACCAATTTCACGTAAAATGTCTACCCCACCAAGAATATATATACTGGACGTATGAGCACTAGTTGCAGACACATGGTTGATGACATATGGAAGTTTGGGTCCAGCCACATGTAGTGCTCAGATAGACAAACGGTAGGGCGACTGCTCGCGAAAAGCAGGAAATCCAGGTTTGAGACCTGGTATGGCATGAACATGCATGCGTGTCTGAAGGAACACTGCAACATAATTTGGAACAACACAGGCACTGGAATATCGTATATATCTGCCGATACCGGGTGAATGACTTTCAAGTACAATCTCTTCCCTGTACAGGAGGGAATATATATAACGGATGTACAAATACAGACTCTGGACACACAGTTGTCAACACATGGAAATTTGGTTCTGGCCATGAGTCAGCTGCTCAAAATAAGCAGAAATTCCATGTTTAGGTCCCAGTCCAGCTCAAACTTTCATTGACGTCATTCCATTATAAAGCAGATGGTTGCCACGTTCGCAAGTGCAAATACATTTAATGTACTTCATGACAGGTGTAGTCACCATGTAACACTATTATTCAGCCAGCCATCTAATCTATAAAAAATTTTTGCCTTTAATGTTTTGTCATAATATAAATGTGATATGCGAAGACTGTATGGAAAGATTGTATACATGGAGAAGGCCTGGAGACACTGGATGGTTTCAGATAGATTGTGTAATGATAAGACAGAGAATTAGGAACTAGGTTTTAAATTTTAAGACATTTCCAGGGGCAGACGTGGACTCTGACCACAATTTATTGGTTATGAACTGTGGATTGAAACTAAAGAAACTGCAAAAAGGTAGGAATTTAAGGAGATGGGACCTGGATAAACTGAAAGAATGAGAGGTTTCAGAGAGAGTATTAGGGAATGATTGACAAGAACAGGGGAAAAAACACACTAGAAGAAGAATGGATAGCTTTGAGAGATGAAATAGTGAAGGCAGCACAGGATCAGGTAGGTAAAAAGATGGCTAGTAGAAATCCTTGGGTAACAGATGAGATATTGAATTTAATTGATGAAAGGAGAAGACATAAAAATGCAGTAAATGAAGCAGGCGAAAAGGAACACACACATCTCAAAAATGAGATTGACAGGAAAAACAAAACGGCTAAGCAGGGGTGGCTAGAGGGCAAATGTAAGGCTGAAGAAGTACATATCACTCAGGGTAAGATAGATGCTGCCTAGGAAAATTAAAGAGGCCTTTAGAGAACAGATAACCACTTGTATGAATATCAAGAGCACAGATGTAAAACCTGTCCTAAGCAAAGAAGGGAAAGCAGAAAGGTGGAAAGAGTATATAGAGGGTCTATACAAGGGCGATGTACTTGAGGGCAATATTATGGAAATGGAAGAGGATGTAGATGAAGAGGAAATAGGAGATATGATACTGCGTGAAGAGTTTAACAGAGCACTGAAAGACCTGAGTCGAAACAAGGCCCCCGGAGTAGACAACATTCCATTGGAACTACTGATGGCCTTGGGAGAGCCAGTCCTGACAAAACTCTACCATCTGGTGAGCAAGATGTATGAAACAGGCGAAATACCCTCAGACTTCAAGAAGAATATAATAATTCCAATCCCAAAGAAAGCAGGTGTTGACAGATGTTAAAATTACCGAACTATCAGTTTAATAAGTCACAGCTGCAAAATACTAACACGAATTCTTTACAGACGAATGGAAAAACTAGTAGAAGCCAACCTCGGGGAAGATCAGTTTGGATTCCGTAGAAACAGTGGAACACGTGAGGCAATACTGACCTTACGACTTATCTTAGAAGAAAGATTAAGGAAAGGCAAACCTACGTTTCTAGCATTTGTAGACTTAGAGAAAGCTTTTGACAATGTTGACTGGAACACTCTCTTACAAATTCTAAAGGTGGCAGGGGTAAAATACAGGGAGCAAAAGGCTATTTACAATTTGTACAGAAACCAGATGGCAGTCATAAGAATCAAGGGGCATGAAAGGCAAGCTGTGAATGAGAAGGGAGTAAGACATGGTTGTAGCCTATCCCTGATGTTTGAGGTTCGCTGATGACACTGTAATTCTGTCAGAAACAGCAAAGGACCTGGAAGAACAGTTGAACAGAATGGACAGTGTCTTGAAAGGAGGATATAAGATGAACATCAGCTAAAGCAAAACTAGGATAATGGAATGTAATCAAATTAAATCAGGTGATGCTGAGAATATTAGATTAGGAAATGAGACACTTGAATTACTAAATGAGTTTTGTTATTTGAGGAGCAAAATAACTGATAGTGGTCAGAGTAGAGTGGATATAAAATGCAGACTGGCTACGGCATGGAAAGTGTTTCTGACGAAGAGAAATTTGTTGACAGATTTAAGTGTCAGGAAGTCTTTTCTTTTTATGGAGTGAAGCCATTGGTGGAAGTGATACATGGATGATAAACAGTTTAGATAAGAAGAGAATAGAAGCTTTTGAAACGTGGTGCTACAGAAGAATGCTGAAGATTTGATGGGTAGATCACTTAAATAATGAGGAGGTACTGAATAGAATTGGGGAGAAGGGGAATTTGTGGCTCAACTTGACAAGAAGAAGGGATCAGTTGGCAGGATATGTTCTGAGGCATCAAGGTATCACCAATTTAGTGCTGGAGGTAAGCGTGGAGGGTAAAAATTGTAGAGCGAGACCAAGAGATGAATATGCTAAGCAGATTCAGAAGGATGTAAGTTGCCGTACTTATTCAGAGGTGAAGAGGCTTGCACAGGATAAAGTAGCATGGAGAGCTGCATCAAACCAGTCTCTGGACTGAAGGCCAAAACAACAACAACAACAACATGGAAAGTGAGATATATGTGATGTTCGAGTGCTTTGTTAATGTACATTTGTAACTTATGCCATAAATATGCAAAATGTATAATTTATTAAATAATATTTTGTTTTGGGTTAATAAAATGAAAATGTTCATGTACGTAATTTTAAATATTTGTGTAAGTTGTCATTCGTATAAAACGGTAAACACTTAGGGACAATGCGTAGGATATGTGTTATGTAAAAGATGGAGTGCTTTTGTACTGTATGGAAGTGTAAAAGGTGGCTTGCGTTTTTGGGACACTACCTGTAGAATGAGCAGAAATGAGAGGACACAGTCTGCAGGCAGCAATGAAAGAGGCAACACTTGGACAAAGCAGGTGATGCCTTCCGTGGAAAGTGTTGCACAACAGCCTCAGATGACAACTGCTGGATTATTACGGCTTTGGTACAAGTATTTGGGCTACGTTATGGACATTAAAACAATGCCAAGAATAATTAAACAGTCGATACTGGAAGAAACTTGTACACCATACCATAGATAGCAGAGCTGCCATTGCCATCCGCCACACCCAACAACTACAGCCAACAGGTTATAAACTGTATAATTAGAGTTGTAGAAGAGTGAACCATTAATTCAAAATTAACTTTTTTATTATTAATGTGTTAAACATAAAATTTGGTTCACACTGTTGTTTTATTCCTAATCATTCACCTATAAAGGGTCCTTTTCCAGTGTTTGATTATTCTGAGTAAACCTGTTATAAAAACATTTGAAGTGCTTTATTCAATATCTATAAGCACTAATTTTCATATCTGAATGAATGTCTGAAAATAATTGTTGTGGACTAACTTTTAAAGTGCACGTAAAAGTACTGTATGATCTATGAGGTAGAAGTGCTGAAGTGAAATTTTGCTTAAGTACTGAAGCACATGTTTTCAGACAAATTTAATGATGTTAATATTCTTACTCTCTTTGTGATAATAAGTAAAGCGAAAGTGAGTAAGTTTTGCTGAAAAGATGAAATTGTCATGCATAAATACTGAGATTTAGCAGGTTCAAGTTTTGAGTAAAATAAAGATAAAATTCTTTCATTTATAAATGAAATCCAATAAAGTACAAGGAGTCATAAAAAGAAAATTGCTTTTTTTGGCTCAGTAACACTGAAGTAGTATTGCATAAAAACACTGAATTACAATACAGAGTGACCACACCCCACCTTTGGCTTTTGACAGATCATTTATTAAGACAAATGTATAAGGTGTCTTAATAAATTTAAATGCGTGTATTTAATTTGTTGGTTATACAAAACGCAAACATAGAAGTCCCCCCTGGACAAACTTTCTTTAGCACACAGTGATGATTAAAAGTTCATGGCCTTTCTAGATCAAAGCTGCATATGTATGCAGGTGTAGTAGGTAAAAGATTCCTGTGTCTTTCTCAGAACCATACCCTGAAAAGTTATATTTATTTTTGAAGTTATGTCAGAGAACAGCAGAAAAGTAGGCCAAATTTACTTCTTCCACTTTTCTGAAACTTAACAATTTCTTTGCCTTGACAGGCTGATAATTGTAAATCCTTTTGACAATCCACTTAATGAACTTGTATAGAAAGGCCCTAGAGTCAGTATTATTACATTTTTACTGTGTTTGTTTCTAACAGCTAGAAATCTTTTAGGAAAAGGAACTAATAGTCTGATTTCTACATCTATCAGTCATACATCACAGTCAAATTCTGTAAAAGAGGTAACATTATATGACATGTTGTGGAAACTAGGCACATTTATGATGTGTGTACTATATGCACAAGTCCCCATGTAATAGTGTTATACATGGCTTTTCCCATGACAGGACTATTTTTCTGTTGGGGTTCCTTTGGACATGCAGGCACATCCGAAAGAACATTGCATCATAATTCAGAATAACACAGGCACTGCAGTATCGTAATGACACATTCAATTATAAAATTCAAATTCTATAAACATTAAAGACAGACATAAAAATAAAATTCCATTTTCCCTCTTTTTTTCTATTAAACAGCCATCAATATATGATAAAATATGAACATACCTGAATCAAAGCTGCTTCGCGTGGGCTCGATTCCCTTATGGCACTACGGACACCTGCCATATACGCTGGATCATCATTAGGGACAAATCCAACATATTCATTCCTCAATGACCCGTAAAGAAGGACAATAACCTTAACGTTACACTCTGACGTCGGCGTCGACGTCACTCTCTTGAAATGGACATAGCCCGCCTGAAACATCATAAAGTTGATGACACTGTGAGTAACATATACACACAATTTATTTGTTGCTGCATTTTTAAGGGAACACATTATGCACAGTTTTTGAACTTAATTAAGGAAGATTTGTGTAAATGATTACTCTGAGCCTTTTATGTTGCATACCATGAAAGTGGTCAGCATGCAAATAATATACAAAAACACAGAAAAATGAAACATGCAATGACTCTATACTGTGAACTATTTTAATAAACTACACCAATCGAGATTCATAACAAGCTACTGATTATCTTAAATATAAAGTAAAAGTTGAAACAGTTTTGAAAGACATAGATGGATACAAAGGTAGAAATAGAGTGCATGGGAAAAAATTAAAAGAAGGAAGCAGAGAGACAATTAAAATAAAAAAATTGGGAGAAAGTAACACGTGATGACAAAAACATTGCAAATAACGCAAAGTAAGAAAACAAAATTGTGAAAGAAAACAGCAAAGAATTAAATAAATCACTTATTAAACTTATGTTAAAACACTGTGATAAAAAATTCAGTTGTAAAATTGTCACCAGGTTTCTCCAATATGTGATAATGTGCCCTTGCAGTTCCTCAGTGTTTCCATTATTTTTATCTAAATCAGTACCTGTTAGAGTAACTGATTAGTTAACAGAACTGTGTTGCACATGTGCAGTTAAGTATGGCATTAGTCATATGTAAGCAACAAATAATTGACAAGAACTTATGTAAAAATACTTCATGTAAATAATTCAGGTGTAAAGGAAACTACTCACTGAACAGTAAAAGCATAAGAGTGGTTAACAGGCATACAAAAAAATAATGAAAACTTGCTAGCCTTTGGAAAAATCCTTTCATGAGCTAGATGTGTGTTTGTGGTGTGTGAGACACACACACACACACACACACACACACACACACACACACACACACGCACACACGCAGAGAGAGAGAGAGAGAGAGAGAGAGAGAGAGAGAGAGTGAGTGACAGGTTCAATTCCAAGTATTATCTGCAGGTCAGCATAAAATTGTCAGTCAAGCCTGAACATTGATTTATTTATTCTTTCCATAAAGTAACACTTATTTCTCTCCACAATATTTAATTGTAATATACAGCTTTTCTGTATTGCTCGGTCAAGATGTGCTCTTATAAGTCAGCTACAGTCTCTCAAAAGAGAATTCATCTCTCTTAATAGCTCTGACATAACAATATAAACCAATTCAAGAATGCAGGAAAATGTGTAATATCACCTCACGAAATCTTGGGCTGGCTTATAATGCAAGGCATATCTAAATCGTAATAGCTGTGTATCCTGAAGCATGAGAGGTCTTTCGTTGTTCCTCGTAACACATATTATTTATTTTTATAGATTGCTATTATATATTAAAGATATTTCTATACATAATGGAAGAATAGGATCTTCAACTCCAAATTACAAAGTGAGTAATCCAAAATTCTTTTTATAAAAATGGCTACTAACAAAAACAAGTTTTTATGTGATACTGTACACAATAAGAACTAATAACTTACATATCCAGAACTCAAAGCTCCGGTCAATAATTCAAGAGCTTCACAGTTCTCTGGATGGAAGTGCAGAGGATTTGAATTTTTCAGAAAAATACCACCAACAACTCCAAGCAGATCTTCTGGCACCAACTGCACAATTAGTTTCTGAGGCCATGAGTCAGCCTTCCTGTGAGAAAAATATATCTGCTGTAAGTGTCAAGTGCTGAAACTTGAAGTTATACATTACCTAAAACAGAAAGGTATTACAGCCACTACTGCTTCAATATTTTTTAATGGACACTGAAAAGAAAATAATGTTTATTACATGAGATGTGGTTGAATGAAGTCTGTTCTTGTTGTAGTCCACGATTACCCGAAAATTTTTTTCGTCCAAGTAAGTTACAGATTTTTATAGCCTGACAATGAAACTCTAAAGCACAGCACTTGCTATGATACCACCATTGGTGTTAGATTTCATTATGAAGAAAATACAATCTCATTGCAGCAGCATCTTTCTCCTGAAATATGACTCATTAAAAATATAATTACATCATTCTTTAGTATATGAACTACCCATGTCAATCATTACGAGCCCTGTGATACTGTTGCAAAATATTTTTGCGTACCTTATGCTAAATATTTTAAAATAGTGTAAATATTTGTTTTGGAGTAAATGACACAAAAGGAAGGGCTTAGCAGGCGTCAATGAATGGCCTATTGTTGTTTCTCAAATGAAGTGATATATTAATGTAATGCTCTCAGGTTTCCAGCTGAGTGAATTTGTTAATTTGGTTCACCACTTCAAAAAACATCACATTTATCATCTTTTGGCAATGTCACTTTGCCTTAAGATGATGTTACTGACTCTGAAATGTAATTCCATTTCAGTAAACTCTCTCAGCCAGAAAACAGAGAGTTTTACATTAGTTTACATAATAACATGATTGTACGATGATATACTGTTACGGATACAACATCTCTCCATAATCCAGCTGTTCGGTACATGATGATACTGGGCCACGAGGAGGGTGCTTCTTTGTAGCTGATTCTTGGGGGTAATGGGAGGGTTAGGTGCATGTGAGGACATGGAGAAATCTGATTGTGGATTAAGTTTTGGCGGGGTGCGGGGCAGGGAAGATCCTCAGAGACATTCAGCGTACCAGGCAAAGAAGTTCTCATAACTGCAGATACGCCGTCCAAGGGTAGCCAGGTTCTATGGCAGTGGTTTCTTGGTGCGGAACAAGTGACAGATGTTGAAATGCAAGTACTATCTGTAGTTGGTTTAGATGAGTTTAGTTTAAAGCAAAGTCCACCACCAGGTCACAGGGACAGATGGAGATGGATTCTGACAGGCAAGCAAGGCTTGAGTAACTCCAGACGAAAAAGTAAGATGTGCAAAGATGCCTAAATGAACCATTAGTAAATGCGACCCCATGAAGCAGCATGGTGCCCACACTTGCTTCCTCATTCCTGAGGTTCACACGGGTGATTCCATCTCATCCTGTAATTGATGTTGTAATGGGTTCGCTGGTTCCCATCTTTGAGGGTAAGCCTGGTGAAAAGTCCACACTTTCATACAGCATACAACAGACGTATTGAAATTATCCACATGGCATAGCAAAGTATTGGCAAGATCCATCGATCTTTATTGCAAGGACAGGCACACATTTATGTAAATTCCATAGTAGGGCCAGAAATCCCAAGGCATTTGATGTCCATTCAAAAGGGCTAAGGAGATAAGCATAGAATTAACTATTATAGGGACTAACTTTCCACCCAACATCATAATTCCAGATAGGATTCAGCTGTGTCATGTTGTACGTATTTACTAGGGAAAAATAATGAAATGAATGAGGTGCTACTCAGCAAAGCTGAAACTCACTGTGTGCAGCTGTATTTGTTCACAGGATCAGCCCACAGGTGGGTGCTAAGGTAAAGTGGGCTTTGTTGAATACGCTAAGGGAGGTCGTACGAGTCTCATTTCTATGCCAGGGTGAGCCCCCTAGATGTGCATCCATTGCCGAAGTGCACTACACTCATTGCAAGCACCAAGGATGAGATTCCTTAGTTTTTGCCAACTGCAGGTGCCTAATGTAGAAAGATCAGACACTTGAAAGCAAACTATCAGTTTCGGCAGCATTACTCAACAAACTAAATAGGTTACAGAGGTGCACAAGGGAATATGAATGGGGGAACCGTCTATGGGAACAGTTCTGTCACTGCACCTTGCTCTCCTTCAGCAAAGTGAATCCAGTAAGAGTATCAAGAACTCACTTGGGTGCCAAAACTAATTTTGTAAAGTAAAAACAAAGGAAGATGATCTACCTTTTGTTCTTAAATCTACTCGTGGTCAAGAATTAAAACTGGCATTGTGACAGTTCATCTTTTTTGTTTCTTTTCTTTGTTGATTGTCTTCGGTGTTGACATACTGTGTTGTTGCACATTTGCATTTCACATTTGTTTACTTTCACGTTTCACAACCTCCTTCCCCCATATACACAATTAACATGGCCAGGGCACTTTCGATAAGCCTCATTAATAGGTTTCAGGCGAACATCCACATACTGTTTCAGTAGTTTACTGTTGAATGTCTATGAGCAGTAAAAAACATAACCACATAATTCACAGTTCTTTTGGAATAATCAGGTACGTATGGAATGGCCACTGTCATTGTTTCAACACACAGCCTAATCATGTCACACTTATTTCACAGTTAAGTTGATGCATTGCTGCTGTCCTAACCAACACAGGTTTCCCGTCTGAAACTCGTCTGTGGACTGACTGTCTTGTGATCAAAAGTTAGGGCCTTATATATCCTAACAACAATAGGTGCCGAAATTACACACTGTTCAAAATTAAATTTACAGGAATTACAATTAAAACTTAACTCTTTAAATTAAATGAATACATCGAAAGATTCCGTCTTTTTAACAGTTTCTTCTACTACAAGAGTTAGACCGAATTATTTGTTTAAATTATGTAATTAACAAATATTGTTATGCAACAGTACTTTTGTCAAAACTGTTAATTACTTTGGAATCAATTAAGGGCTGGCTTTGCTAACGTGTTTTCGGATAGAGCCAAATAGATACTTTCAGATTACTAGTATTTCGTCTTCCAAATGTTTATAACAGAATTTATATCTGTTAATAAGTCAACAACAGAATTTAACTTACGAAACAATTACTGATTTCACCCTGTAACAAAAGATACTAACTGGGATTAGTACAAATTAATCAGAAAATCAATTATATACATAAAACTAAGCTGCTGTTATATTCTTTAAGACTAAGGGCTAACCTTTTTTCTTTTATGAAAATGCAGGTTATATTCACGTATATTAATAGTAATTAGTTAAAATGGAAAAAATTAATTTAAGGAGGCACATGGCAAAACAAGAGAGGAAATACAAATATCCCAGCTTGCTTCATTACAACATGTTGTAGACTTGGCGGATTAGAAAAAAAAAAAGAAGTTAATTTACCCAACAGGTTTGCAATGTGTGGAACCGGAAATAGATGGAGTTCACATTTGAAGTGGTTTGGAAGCATAACCACAATTTTGAGGCCTCTTTAGGCAACGAATTCCTGCACCATTTTTTAGGCATGGTTAACTTCGGAACACAAGAAGTCCAAATTGGGGGAAAAGTCCACCATTTTGGCAGTGTTCCCAGAATACATATGCGATGGAGTACAGAACAAATAGTCACGTTCCAACGACTCACTAACCCACGTATGACAGTATTGAAGTTAAATAAAACAGAGAAAATATCAGGCGGTACCAAGGATATCATTTGGATAGAAGTTGTTATAACCTTTAATCACTAATAAATTGCGTGGATATACAAAAGTAGAAACATTAGCGGGTTACATGTTACTAACTTCGTATCTGTCATTCGACTGCCGTGCCGTGACATGCGGCCGGCGCCGTTCATAGCCAGATGGCGCTCCCGCGTTCGGCCGAGCTGCGGAGCGCCTCTATCGCCGTGTTCGCGTACTAACGTAGCGGCACTTTTGAATGTCGTGGCACTGTCACAAAAAAAAAAAAAAAAAAAAAAAACAACACTTACTTCCTTGGAGACACGGACAGTGCGGAGACATCCATGGCCTCTTGGGAGGCCCCGAGAAGATCCCGCGGAGAAACACGAGAGTATGGTCGAAAATGTCCAGGACGGAAGCTTGCGCGTGGAACGTGCCTCCTGGACGAGATGATGGGTGAAAACTCCGGAGCAGCATCCATAGGTGTCGTGGACCTGGGGGTGTGCTCCAGCGAGATGGGTCCCGGAGAAGGCGGCGTCGCGACTGGGGCCGGTTCCGGCGTACTCGGAAGCGGTACCGACGGCGGCGGCAGCAACACGCCCGGAAGATCGGCAGCAACGACAGGACTGGCTTCTCGGGCCGTTGGAGACGAAAGAAGGGGCGGTGGTACCGGCGTAGCCACCACTCGTGGGCGCATCTGGTCGTAATGGCGAACAACCATGCCGTCGTCCGTACGTATTTCACAAAGCCGGCGGCCGCGAAGAGCCTGGACCACCCCTGGAATCCATTTAGGGCGAGATCCATACCCCCGTGCCCACACGTCGGCGCCCACCGGGTATTTTCCCGCACTAGGGGACACAGTACAAGGCCTGACAGGGTGAAGCAGGTGCAGGAGAGTGCGCGGTTGGCGGCCATGCAAGAGTTCAGCAGGGCTGCGATCCCCCAGAGGCGTGAAGCGATAAGAACTCAGAAATTGCAACAGAGCATCATCTGTGGAAAAATCACTAAGGAATTTTTTCATTTTGCTTTTGAAAGTGCGGACAAGGCGCTCGACCTCCCCATTCGATTGCGGATGGAAGGGCGGTGCTGTAACATGATGAATCCCTTGTCCAGTACAAAAATCACGGAAGGCCTGCGAAGAGAACTGAGGGCCATTGTCCGTGACAATCGTGGATGGAAGACCTTCTAGCGCAAAGATTTTGGACAAAGCCAGCGTCGTCGCCGCAGTGGTTGGCGACGGACATCGAACAACAAACGGAAACTTCGAAAAGGCGTCAATCAACAATAGCCAATAAGTGCCGAGGAAGGGGCCGGCAAAGTCAGCGTGCACCCGTTCCCACGGCTGCGCCGGATCAGGCCACGGAGAGGGCATTGTACGGGGTGCAGCCAGTTGTTGAACACACCGATCACACGCAGCGACCATGTGGGCGATGTCCGAATCAATACCGGGCCAATAAACGTGCCTGCGGGCCAGGGACTTAGTCCGAGAAATCCCCCAATGGCCCTCATGCAATAGTTTGAGAACATCTTTGCGAAGAGAGGCGGGCACCACAACCCGTGGAGATGTGCCATCCGTGGCCAGAAGAACAACACCCTCACGAACAGACAGACGAAGGCGCAAGGCATGGTAGTTGCGAAGGGGATCCGACGCCCGGCCCTTGGTCCTGTCCGGCCAACCTCGCTGAACAAAACCGATCACCTGACGCAGGACCGGGTCCCGCGCAGTAGCAGACGCGACCTGCGAACCCGTAAGTGGAAAACCCTCGACCGCACGACGTTCTTCCTCATCAATGTGGAAACAGAGTAGTTCATCTCGATCGAAAACCGGGTCGGGGGCCATCGGCAAACGCGACAACGCGTCAGCGTTGGCGTGCTGGGCCGTGGGGCGATAGTGAATCTCATAGTGAAAACGAGACAAGTATAAGGCCCAACGTTGCAGGCGGTGAGCTGCCTTATCCGGAAGCGACGCCGAGGGGCTGAACAGAGAGACCAGCGGCTTGTGGTCGGTGATGAGGTGAAACTTACAACCATACAAAAAAACGCTGAACTTTTTTAGAGCATAAATGATAGCGAGTGCCTCCTTTTCTATTTGAGAGTAACGCCGTTGGGCATCGTTGAGGGTCTTGGAAGCGTAGGCGATGGGTCGTTCCGACCCATCCTCATACCGATGGGCGAGAACAGCCCCTAGGCCATACTGTGACGCGTCAGTCGCCAGAACCAAGTGCTGACCCGGACGGAATGTGGAAAGACAAGGCGCCGACTGCAAATGAGCCTTCAGGCGGACAAAAGCCTGCTCACACTCGGCGGACCAACAGAAAGGAACGTTTTTGCGTAACAGCTGATGCAGAGGATGAGCCACCGCCGCAGCGGATGGAATGAATTTGTGATAATAAGCAATCTTGCCTAGAAACGCCTGAAGTTCTTTGACCGTAGACGGCCGGGGTAGAGCGGTAATGGCCGCAACGTGCTGACGTAGAGGACGTATACCCTCACGGGACAAGTGGAAACTAAGATAAATAATGGAGGGTTGGAAGAACTGTGACTTGTCCAGATTGCACTTCAACCCTGCGGAATGCAGAACCCGAAACAGTGAACGCAAATTGCGAAGGTGCTCCTCAGTGGAGGCCCCCGTGACAACAATGTCATCCAGGTAGTTGATGCAGCCGGGAACGGAAGCCGTGAGCTGTTCCAAAAACCGCTGAAAAATGGCCGGCGCGCTAGCGACGCCAAATGGTAACCGCTGGTACTGATACAACCCACAAGGAGTGTTGATGACGAGAAATTCCTTGGAAGATGCATCCAACGGCAACTGATGGTACGCCTCCGATAAGTCTAGTTTGGAAAAGAACTGGCCCCCAGCGAGCTTGCTAAGTAACTCCTCAGGACGGGGAAGAGGATAAGTGTCAATGAGGCTTTGAGCGTTGACAGTGGCTTTAAAATCACCACACAATCGCAGACTCCCGTTTGGTTTAGAAACCACCACGATGGGCGATGCCCATTCGCTGGAGGTAACAGGAAGGAGAATCCCCGAAGCTGTTAACCTGTCTGTCTCAGCTTTGACAGGCGCACGCAACGCCATCGGAATAGGGCGTGCCCGGAAAAACTTAGGGCGAGCCGTAGGTTTAAGAGTAATGTGGGCTTCAAAATCCTTGGCACGACCCAGATCAGCAGAGAACACGGACGAGAATTCAGAACACAAGCCATCCAGCTGTTGATACGGAATGTCCTCAGATATGAGGTGCACATCATCATCAATGGAAAACCCGAACAACTGGAAAGCATCATAACCGAACAGGTTTTCAGTGCCTGCATGATCCACCACATAAAACGTGAGGGGCCTATCAACAGACTTGTAGGCAGTGGAAGCATCAAACTGGCCAACGATAGGAATTGTCTGCTTATTATAAATTCGTAGATTTCGCGTAACTGGAGACAAGGGAGGGGAGCCCAACTCCAAATACGTGCGAGAATTAATTAGAGTTACTGCTGAGCCAGTGTCCACTTGCATGCGAATGTCTTTATCCAGAACACGAACAGTAACAAACAACTTATTCGTTTGAGAAAGCACACAGTTAACATCCATGTCCGATGCCTCGTCCTCGTCGACAGGAACTTTAGGGGACTGACACACAGAAGCAATGTGGCCTTTTTTCCTACATGAATTACACCTGGCCCAACGTTTTGGACACGCGGCCCTGTCATGACGAAACAACGTGGACAAGAAGGAAGGGCGGAACGAACCTGCTCCTGTGGTTGCTGTTTTCGCTGCGAGCGTGGCGGCCCAACGCGACGTTGTTGACGCGAGTGCACCCCCGCCACATCGTCGTTTCCCTGTGAAACAGGCAAATTGTCTGCGTCGAAAGTGGTTTGTACAGCGCCTACATCACACCACGCGTCTATTTGCGCACCAGCAGCGTGAGACACTTCAAACGATTGAGCGATGCTGAGAACTTCCGACAACGACGGGTTTGGCAATTGTAAGGCACGTTGCCGAACTTCTTTATCAGGAGCAAGCCGTAAAATAGCGTCCCTAACCATTGAATCAGCGTAAGACTCATGATGAGTGTCCGTGACAAACTGACATTTCCGACTCAGACCGTGTAGTTCCGCCGCCCAAGCCCGGTAAGATTGATGGGGCTGTTTACGACACCGGTAGAACGCCACGCGGGCGGCAACGACATGGGTGTTTTTTCGGTAATAGTTAGACAATAAGTCACACATTTCTTGGAAGGACAGAGAGGTAGGTTCCCGCAGAGGGGCTAACTGAGATAGCAGCTGATAGATCCGTGGGGAAATCCAAGATAGAAATATCGACTTACACATAGGAGCGTCGACAACGCCGAAAGCCAAGAAGTGTTGCCGCAAACGCTTCTCATAATCCTCCCAGTCTTCAGCGGCCTCGTCATAAGGAGGGAACGGAGGCGGAGAAGAGGAAGACAGACGATGAGTAAGCGACGTCGACAACGCCTGAATAGCAGCCGTCAGCTGTGTTTGTTGTTCAATAAGCGCTTGCATAAGCTGTTCCATGTCTGCCCCGACACGAACACACAATTCCACAACGCAGGAAAAAAAAAATATCCCATCCTCGTCGCCAAAAAGTGTTATAACCTTTAATCACTAATAAATTGCGTGGATATACAAAAGTAGAAACACTAGCGGGTTACATGTTACTAACTTCGTATCTGTCATTCGACTGCCGTGCCGTGACATGCGGACGGCGCCGTTCATAGCCAGGTGGCGCTCCCGCGTTCGGCCGAGCTGCGGAGCGCCTCTATCGCCGTGTTCGCGTACTAACGTAGCGGCACTTTTGAATGTCGTGGCACTGTCACAACAGAAGTAAGGAAAGATTTTTACGGGGAGATATTTTTTTAGTGGACCCATTAACAAGAAATGAAGTTTTAGACCATAAAGAGATGCATGTGACGCGTAGTTTAACCCAAATGAGTACGACAGAAAAGGGTACACTTTTTCAGTTAGCACATATAATTTTGGGAGCAGAGACATTAAAATTCCCCATGGTAGCATACTCACCAAAGTGTACAAAGCAAATAATGATGAGATAACAGGATACCAAGATAACAAACAGCCTGAATGAAAAGTTAACATACACTATCTCAGTTACGTCACTCGTAAAAACAGAAACTGAAAACAAGCTTGAACAACTGTGCAAGGGAGATTGGGATGTATTGTATCCCATTCTAGCCGAATTTGCAACTTTGTTATAAGAAAAGAAATGACTTCCAGCAAAACTCAGAAAGAATCATTTGCCACAAAAGCCAATGCACATTAAGACTATTAAATAGCAACCAATGACTTCACGTCACTATTATTTACATTCCGCCACTCCATGCAATGTATGGTCTATGGACTGAGAACGAATTTTATCGTAAGTCTTAGGTAGGAGTAGAGTTAGCATTTTCTATATCAATCAACTGTTTAGCTGTGTTGATGATTCTGTTGTGTACTTGTCTCAATCAGGTACTAATTGTCGGAATATTTTGCTTAAGGGATGCATTTGTGCCTTTCTTATAAAGTTGCCTCTGTGCCCAGTATCTCATTCACTGGAGTAGAATTGTCCTCAGTGATGAATCTTGCTTCGAACTGAGCCCTGATGATCAGCAAAGATGTGTCTGGAGATGCCCCGAACAGCTGTGGTATACCAACCTAACTGTCACCTGCCATACAGCCCGACAAGGTGGTATGGTCTGGGGTGCCATTTCATTTCATAGCAGGGCTCCTCTGGTTGTCATCCACAGCATACTTACATCAAAGTGGTATGTCAATGATATTTTCATGTAGAGGAAGGTGTAAGTAGATGAAAGACGAGTACTAACTTCACTTAATGAAGGTTTATTCAGCACTTCCACTTACAAGAGCGTGGAGTGAACTGCCTCCGGCCAGAACATATACGGTATATATACAGCTACAGAACATTGTAGCACAATGATTTTTGCCATTTGTGGATACTTCTAGAATGTACTCGAATCAAATATAGAATTAAAATATTACAGTTCAGGTGAGTTTTGAACTCACGACCCTCCATGCAACAATCTAGTACCATAACCACTACACTACGGCAGCTGTGCTACTCGGCTTCTTCTGCGACATTGCTCCCTCCTTCAGAGAACAGCATTTCGGTGTTTTGACCTCCAAGTCTGGGAACAAGTCATCGGTCCAGCATACTCCGACTCCTGATGACTGATTCTCCCCTTGGCGGTGATCTTCTTAGAACTTCCCTTGCCGCTACATTCTTTGTCACCTTTCCGCTTGTTGCCTGTTGCTGGAGTTTCAAATTTACCCTGGGTTGCAGGAATCTTATAGGGCTTCATTCGAAGGACGTGGACCAAATCTCTGATCTTTCGTCGTCTTGTGTCGGGTCGAAATCTTCGACTTCATAAGTAACATCAGACAACTGTTACAACATTATAAGGTCCAAAGTAGCGCCTGAGGAGCTTCTAAGAGAGACCAACCTTCCAAGCACGAGTGAAGATCCAGACAAGGTCATCAAGCTGTTAGACAACAGAGAGGTGGCTCACGTCATACCTTCGGCAATCGTATTCTCAAGCCTGCAGTGTGCAGAGTCAAGCTAACTGCCGAGCTTCCTCAGCTCTGGTTAACACCTGGCTGATGTAGTCGTCATCCATGTCAGCAGGATACAACTGAAACACAGTGTCCATCGTTATCGTCGCCTCATGCCCGTGCACCGGGAAAAATGGCATAAATCCTGTTGTGTCTTGTTTGGCAGTGTTGTAGGCAAACGTCACAAAAGGTAGCACCTCATCCCAGTTGCTCCGCTCAACACTGACGAACACTGATAGCATGTCGGCCAAGGTCTTATTAAGGCGTTCAGTAAGCCTGTTTGTGGATAGTAGGCAGTCTTCATGTGATGAGTAATGTTGCACTGACGGTTTATCTCTGTCACAAGATTCGATGGAAAAACTTTCCCTCGATCTGTAATTAATGACCTTGGGGCACCGTGTTTCAATACAATGTCTTCTACGATGAATTTGGCTACCTCGAATGCTTCGGCTGTTTTCACCGCTTTTGTAATGGCATAGCATGTCACATAATCAGTGCAAACAATAATCCATCCATTACAACTAGCAGACATTGGAAATCATCCGAGAAGGTCAACCCCAACACTCTGGAAAGCCGTTTCGGCTGGTGGAATTGGTATGAGTGGGTCAGGTGGTTTCTGAGGAACTGCCTTTCTCCTCCGGCACTCTCGACAGTGCGACACACAGTGACGGACACTCCTAAATAAATCTGGCCAGAAAAATCTCTTGTGGATCCTATCGTAAATCTTAATAAATCCTACATGTCTGGCCTCATGTGTCATGGAATTTCTGTAGAACATCTACGTGCATTTGTTTAGGAATCACTGGTAGCCACCTCTTTCTAAACAGATCAAAGTTTTTCTTGCAAAGTAATCCATTAACTACTTTAAATTGTCCTTTCACATCCTCTGACCAATTTAAGGCAAGAATAATTTGAGATATCTTGGCGTCCTCCTCCTGCTCAGCAGAGAGATCCTGGAGTGCAGCGAGACAGTCCACTATCTTCATCAAAGTCTTGATGGTCTCGCACAGGGTTTCTTGAGAGCCAGTCGGCATCTTGGTGTTTTCTTCCACTTTTGTATGCTATGGTAATGTCACACTCTAGAAGACGTAGTGCGCACCTGGCGAGTCATCCTGTTGGATCCTTAAGACCTGTCAACCAATGAAGTGAATGATTGTCTGTAACAACTGTGAATGGCCTTCCATAGAGATACTGTCGAAATCTGCACATGGCCCAGATCACAGCAAGATATTCTCTTTCTGTAGTTGAGTAGTTTCTCTCGGTTTCTGTAAGTGTCCTAGAAGCATAAGGTATGACCTTCTCTTTTCCCTCCAAAATCTGCACCAGAACAGCACCGATCCCATACCCACTGGCATCTATGTGTAGTTCTGTAGGTGCTCTCTCATCATATAGACCAAGTACAGGGTCAGTCATCAGAGCTTCTTGCAGCACATCGAAAGAATCTTGTTGAGCACCACCCCAGATAAATTTAGCATCGGATTTTAACAACTCTTGAAGTGATCTGACTTTGATACAAGAGTCTTTGATAAAACGATGGTAATAAGAACACAATCCAAGGAAGCTTCTCACATCTCTAATACTTTTAGAAATAGGAAATTCCATTATAGTTCTCACCTTTTCTGGGTCTGGACGCACAATTCTGTTTGACACAAGGTGCCCAAGTATTTTGATTTCTTTTGCTCCAAAGAGACTTTCTTGAATTAAGTTTCCGTCCACCTTGTTGGAGACACTTAAAAACGACCCTCAGTCTTTTTATGTGTTCATCAAATGTCACTGAGAACACTATAATGTCATCTAAATAACAAAGACCCATCATCTACTTCAGGTGCCTTAGAAGATTATCCATCATTCGTTCAAAAGTTGTTGGTGTATTGCACAAACCAAACGGCATTACCTTAAACTCATACAGGCCCTCAGGGGTGATGAATGCAGTTTTCTCATGATCAGCCTCATCTACTTCGATTTGCCAGTATCCCGAGTACATGTCCATGGTTGAGAAAACCTTAGCCATCTTCAGACTATCTAGTGTATCATTAATTTGTGGAAGAGGGTAAATGTCCTTTTTAGTTATCTTATTAAGCTTCCTGTAATCAACACAAAAGCAACAACTGCCATCCTCCTTCCTGACAAGATCCATTGCTGATGACCATGGGCTCTGAGAAGGCTGAATGATGTCATTCTTGAAACTTCCTGGCAGATTAAAACTGTGTGCTGGGCCGAGACTCGAACTTGGGACCTTTGCCTTTTGCGGGCAAGTGCTCTACCAACAGAGCTACCCAAGCACGAATCATGCCCCATACTCATGGCTTTACTTCTGCCAGTACCTCGTCTCCTACCTTCCAAACTTTACAAAAGCTCTCCTGTGAAACTTGCAGAACTAGCACTCCTGAAACAAAGGATATTGCGGAGACATGGCTTAGCCACAGCCTGGGGGATGTTTCCAGAATGAGATTTTCACTCTGCAGCAGAGTGTGCGCTGATATGAAACTTCCTGGAAGATTAAAACTGTGTGCCAGGCCGAGACTTGAACTCGTTGGTAGAGCACTTACCCGCGAAAGGCAAAGGTCCCGAGTTCAAGTCTCAGCCCAGCACACAGTTTTAATCTGCCAGGAAGTATCATATCAGCGCACACTCCGCTGCAGAGTGAAAATCTCATTCTGGTGTCATTCTCCTTCATTTTCTCTACCTCATTGCGAATTATTTGACGTTCCATTGCTGACACACGGTACGCTCTCTGGTTTATTGGTTGATGGTCTCCAGTAGTAATCCGATGCTTCACCATCGATTTGTCTAATTTGCTCTTCACCTGTGGATTGAAGCATTCAGAGAACTCTTGAAGAATGGCAAGTAGCTTCTTCTGTTGTTCCTTAGTGAGATCTGGCGAGATAGTCAAGATAAAAGATCTTGACATGCACATGAGTCTTGGGAGGATCTGTGGTTCACGGTGACAGTTAACTATCCACAATTCACTGAATCCATTCTTAAACGAGACGACAGAGGATGGGATGACCTAGTTATTCTTCAGTGGTGTGCTTGCTTCTCTTACATTGCACTACAAGATCCATGGGTTGATGCATGGCATGACACATGATAGCTACCTTTCTAGTGCTGACTGCAGGAATGATCACTTCATCCAGCACACAGTCTCCACACTCTTCCTGTCCACAGTATCTCATATCATCTAGCATAATCTTCGAGTGACCACAATCTATAATTGCTTGAGAAGCTTTCAAAAAGTCTCATCCAAGAATGACGTCATGACTACACTCTTGTAAGACAATGAATTTGAAGGGTTGTGTATGGCCACTTATACCCACATGAATAACACACCTTCCTGTAGGTTTTACGTATTTCCCATTAGCCACCTTCAGCAGAGATGTTTTGTTGTTGACGAATATGATTTTCTGCAACTGGCGATGGTACTTCTCCGAAATGACTTAATATGATGCTCCAGTGCCTGGGCTGGTCAGCCATCCATGAGGATATCAATGTAGTTTCCTATCATTTTTGTAGGACGATTTTTCTCTTCGGTGGCCTCACCTCCAAGGAAGGTCGCACCTTTTAGTTTTCCAGGTTGCAGCAGCTAGGTGACCAGCTGGAGCCTCTAAACGGCGATGGATACCTTGATTGGCGTGTTGGGCAGCGTCCTCTCCAGCGGCTAACTTGCGGCGATGGTGACCTACGTCGTCCTGCACCCATATCTTCTTGTTCATCTTTGTCGTCCCAGAGATGGCATCGGCTAAGATCGGTCTGCTATCTTCTGGTGCGGGCATCCTCATATGTCAGAGACAGCAAAGGACTTGGAAGAGCAGTTCAACGGAAAGGACAGTGTCTTGAAAGGAGGATATAAGATGAACATCAACAAAAGCAAAACGAGGATAATGGAATGTAGTCAAATTAAGTCGGGTGATGCTGAGGGAATTAGATTAGGAAATGAGACACTTAAAGTAGTAAAGGAGTTTTGCTATTTGGGGAGCAAAATAACTGATGATGCTCGAAGTAGAGAGGATATAAAATGAAGACTGGCAATGGCAAGGAAAGCGTTTCTGAAGAAGAGAAATTTGTCAACATCGAGTATTGATTTAAGTGTCAGGAAGTCGTTTCTGAAAGTATTTGTATGGAGTGTAGCCATGTACAGAAGTGAAACATGGACAATAAAGAGTTTGGACAAGAAGAGAATAGAAGCTTTTGAAATGTGGTGCTACAGAAGAATGTTGAAGATTAGATGGGTAGATCACATAACTAATGAGGAGGTATTGAATAGAATTGGGGAGAAGAGGAGTTTGTGGCACAACCTGACAAGAAGAAGGGATCGGTTGGTGGATCACAAATTTAGCATTGGAGGGCAACGTGGAGGGTAAAAATCGTAGAGGGAGACCAAGAGATGAATACACCAAGTAGATTCAGAAGGATTTAGGCTGCAGTAAGTACTGGGAGATGAAGAAGCTTGCACAGGATAGAGTAGCATGGAGAGCTGCATCAAACCGGTCTCAGGACTGAAGACAACAACAACAACAACAACAGTTTGTGAAGTTATTTCTCTTGAATAACTCTTCCAATTTTTCTGAGACTGTAATGATTGGTTTGTCTGTACATTGTAGAGCAGAGACTTTTCTCTAGTGTATCACAAGATACGCAGTAGGAATGACTTCCACACTGCCCAGACTTTCTGACAAAGAGAAAGTGTTATAACAAAATATATTTTACTTTTCTGACTCATTCCGAGTAATCCTACTTAATAGTGGACTTACAGTTGAAGAATTCCGTTGACATTGTATAAACGGAATTTGGGTTCTCTGCACAGTTGAAAGAAACACTGAATGCCACTACTGAACCATTCTGTTATTCACCCTAGAATTTAACTTCTCTCACAGTGCACGCCCTGACTTATCAGTTCTACTGGATACTAACAACACTGAACTGTTGATGGCACAGGAGCACCAACAAATTTCACTAGATCACGCAGCCGCCCATATTCTACTTAATATAATTGTTCCCACAGTGACCCCTGCCCTGCTTGGTATTCTAATACTGAGCGTGACTACATACTGATGTTCTACACTCAATTGTATAGAAGAACACACACAGCCACTCCAGCTTACCAGCTGCCTTGGGCTTGGCCGAGTCCCAGTGCAAACGTTATGACAGCTTTTAGTTTCCTACAGTCACGAACTGTAGTTTTGTAATCTAGTTAAGGATTGTTTTCTTTAATTAAAATTATTATTTTGTATTTGGCTTATGAATGCTTGCTTTTGTGAGTTTCTAACAGTATTCTTTCATTATCAAGTTTATTTGTTTATTTGATATTGTTTATTGTCATTGGTTAGCTTTACAATCTGCCAATTCAGTCAAACTGAATTTAATTATCTTGATTTGGCAATCACATAAATTTGGATTGAAGAAACCAACCTTCACCTTTTTCTTGTAAATGATTTCTTATTTAGTACAACAAAACACCAGTGAAAGTTGCAAATTTCACTTGTTTTTGTTCACTTGAAGTGAAATTTGCAACTTTGGCTACTTTTTGTTGTACAGATTAACAGAAGTTGCTGACCTACAATTATTTCAGCATGTTGAAGTTAGATTTATTATTTCTTTATAAGACATATCAATACAATTAGAAGCGTAATGTTTTGCAGTTGTCATTTTCTTGTTTTATTAATCAAATATATTCTTGCAAACTGCTTTATGTTGCTGCTAGTAAATTTCCTTGTCAGGTGTAATGAGGTGCCAACGAAAGGCGTCAACTGACATATGTGCAAAATTTTGGAATAAATCTAAAGAAGGCTAGAGCTGCAATTCAGTGTTAAGTGCATTGGCACTACTTCCAAGCACTTCACATCTACATAACAAATCAAGCCACCAACATATTTATTTTCCTACGCCACTTTGTTTGCATCGTCAAAACCAGCGGGCAAAATAATCTTATCTCAGTATCAAAGATTTACATCGTAGCTGTAACTAGAAGTCTGCGCGGACAGGAAAAATGCCGCCATCTATATGTGCACCGCATCCATAAGATCATTATCCACATCTGCCAAGTTGCTTATCCGCATTCTCAGATATTAACGTTTTGTAAAGCAGTTTAACCCACCACTGCTCTGGAAAGAGACTTGTGCCTGGCCTGAATTTTTGTCTGCTGATGCCCGCACTCTGTCATGATGCGAATTAAGGCTGGACATATTTCAGTGACAGTCATTTCAAATTTAAATTCTTTTACTTTGCATGTAACTTGCCGTAAATGATACAAGAGTGGCACAAAACGATGAATTTTGGATTGTTGTTGAAAGGGGGCAGCACGTTATAACAGAATATAAGGTCGACAAAATTCAGATAGGATTGAATGCTTAGGGCTCTTTATTAATTCTTACTCGTAACTAATTTATTGATTTACCTGAATTTAAAGTAACCTCTCTTTATCTTTGAAGGGAAATCTGAACATTTTTAGTTCAGGATTTGTCCGTCTACTCTGTTGTGACAGTGCCACGACATTTAACAGTGCCGCCATGACAGTACGCGCTCCGCAACTCGGCTGAGCGCAGGAGCGTCACCTAGCTACGAACGGCGCCGGCTGCATGTCACGGCACAGCAGTCGAATAAGAGATACTGAGTTGTTATCATGTAACGAGCTATTGTTTCTAAGTGAGTGTGTTTGAATATCCACGCAATTATTGGTGATTAAAGGTTATAACACTTTTTGGCGAAGAGGTCGGATATTTTCACTGCATTGTGGATTTGTGTGTTCGTGACGGGGCAGACACGTAACAGCTTATGCAAACACTCATTGAACAACAAACACAGCTGACGGCTGCTATTCAGGCACAACAAACACAGCTGACGGCTGCTATTCAGGCACAACAAACACAGCTGACGGCTGCTATTCAGGCGTTGTCGACGTCGCTTACTCATTGTCTGTCTTCCTCTTCTCCGCCTCCATTCCCTCCTTACGACGAGGCCGCTGAAGATTGGGAGGATTATGAAAAGCGTTTGCGGCAAAACTTCTTGACTTTCGGCGTTGTCGACACTCCTATGTGTAAGTCGTTATTTCTATCTTGGATTTCCCCACGAATCTATCAGCTGCTATCTCAGTTAGCCCCTCTGCGGGAACCTGCCTCTCTGTCCTTCCAATAAATGTGTGACTTATTATCTAACTATTACCGAAAAAACACCCACGTCGTTGCCGCCCGCGTGGCGTTCTACCGGTGTCGTAAATAGCTCCATCGATCTTACCGGGCTTAGGCGGCGGAACTACACAGTCCGAGTAGGAAATGTCAGTTTGTCACGGACACTCATCATGAGTCTTATGCTGATTCAATGGTTAGGGATGCTATTCTACGGCTTGCTCCTGATAAGGAAGTTCGGCAACGTGCCCTACAACTGCCAAACCCGTCGTTGTCGGAAGTTCTAAGCATCGCTCAATCCTTTGAAGTCTCTCATGCTGCTGGCGCGCAAATAGACGCGTGGTGTGATGTAGGCGCTGTACAGTGAACTTTCGACATGGACAATTTGCCTGTTTCACAGGAGAACGAAATGTGGTGGGCCACAACGCTCGCAGCGAAAACAGCAACCACAGGAGCAGGTTCGTTCCGCACTTCCTTCTTGACCACGTTGTTTCGTCATGACAGGGCCGCGTGTCCAAAACGTTGGGCCACGTGTAATTCATGTAGGAAAAAAGGCCACATTGCTTCTGTGTGTCAGTCCCCTAAAGTTCCTGTCGACGAGGACGAGGCATCGGACATGGATGTTAACTGTGTGCTTTCTCAAACAAATAAGTTGTTTGTTACTGTTCGTGTTCTGGATAAAGACATTCGCATGCAAGTGGACACTGGCTCTGCAGTAACTCTCATTAATTCTCGCACGTATTTGGAGTTGGGCTCCCCTTCCTTGTCTCCAGTTATGCGAAATCTGAGAACTTATAATAAACAGAAAATTCCTATCGTTGGCCAGTTTGATGCTTCCACTGCCTACAAGTCTGTTGTTAGGCCCCTCACGTTTTATGTGGTGGATGATGCGGGCACTGAAAACCTGTTCGGTTATGATGCTTTCCAGTTGTTCGGGTTCTCCATTGATGATGATGTGCACCTCGTATCTGAGGATATTCCGTATCAACAGCTGGAGGGATTGTGTTCTGAATTTTCGTCCATGTTCTCTGCTGGTCTGGGTCGTGCCAAGGATTTTGAAGCCCACATTACTCTTAAACCTACAGCTCGCCCTAAGTTTTTCCAGGCACGCCCTATTCCGGTGGCGTTGCGTGCACCTGTCAAGGCTGAGATAGACAGGTTAACAGCTTCAGGGATTCTCCTTCCTGTTACCTCCAGCAAATGGGCATCGCCAATTGTGGTGGTTTCTAAACCAAACGGGAGTCTGCGATTGTGTGGTGATTTTAAAGCCACTGTCAATGCTCAGAGCCTCATTGACACTTATCCTCTTCCCCGTCCTGAGGAGTTACTTAGCAAGCTCGCTGAGGGCTAGTTCTTTTCCAAACTTGACTTACAGGAGGCGTACCATCAGTTGCCGTTGGATGCTTCTCCCCAGGAATTTCTCGTCATCAACACTCCTTGTGGGTTGTATCAGTACCAGCGGTTACCATTTGGCGTCGATAGCGCACCGGCCATTTTTCAGCGGTTTTTGGAACAGCTCACGACTTCCGTTCCCGGCTGCATAAACTATCTGGATGACATTGTTGTCACGGGGGCCTCCACTGAGGAGCACCTTCGCAATTTGCGTTCACTGTTTCGGGTTTTGCATTCGGCTGGGTTGAGGTGCAATCTGGGCAAGTCACAGTTCTTCCAACCCTCCATTGTGTATCTTGGTTTCCACTTGTCCCATGAGGGTATACGTCCTCTACGTCAGCACGTTGCTGCCATTAATGCTCTATCCCAGCCGTCTACGGTCAAAGAACTTCAGGCATTTCTCGGCAAGATTGCTTATTATCACAAATTCATTCCATCCGCAGCGGCGGTAGCTCATCCTCTGCATCAGCTGTTACGCAAAAACGTCCCTTTCTGTTGGTCCGACGAGTGTGAGCAGGCTTTTGTCTGCCTAAAGGCTCATTTGCAGTCGGCGCCTTGTCTTGCCACATTCCGTCCGGGTCAGCACTTGGTTCTGGCAACTGACGCTTCACAGTATGGCCTAGGGGCTGTTCTCGCCCATCGGTATGAGGATGGGTCGGAACGACCCATCGCCTATGCTTCCAAGACCCTCAATGACGCGCAACGGCGTTACTCTCAAATCGAAAAGGAGGCGCTCGCTATCATTTATGCTCTAAAAAAGTCCAGAGTTTATTTGTATGGTTCTAAGTTTCACCTCATCACCGACCACAAGCCACTGGTCTCTCTGTTCAGCCCATCGGCGTCGCTTCCGGATAAGGCAGCTCACCGCCTGCAACGTTGGGCCTTATACTTGTCTCGTTTTCACTATGAGATTCACTATTGCCCCACGGCCCAGCACACCAACGCTGACGCATTGTCGCGATTGCCGAAGGCCTCCGACCCGGTTTTCGATCGTGAGGAACTACTCTGTTTCCACATTGATGAGGAAGACTGTCGTGCGGTCGAGGGTTTTCCACTTACAGGTTCGTAGGTCGCGTCAGCTACTGCACGGGACCCGGTCCTGCGTCAGGTGATCGGTTTTGTTCAACGGGGCTGGCCGAACAGGACCAAGGGCCGGGCATTGGATCCCCTTCGCAACTACCATGCCTTGCGCCTTCATCTGTGTGTTGGTGATGGTGTTGTTCTTCTGGCCACGGATGGCGCATCTCCACGGGTCGTGGTGCCAGCCTCTCTTCGCAAAGATGTTCTCAAACTGTTGCATGAAGGCCATTGGGGTATTTCTCGGACTAAGTCCCTGGCCCGCAGGCACGTTTATTGGCCTGGTATTGATTCGGACATCGCCCACATGGTTGCTGCGTGTGGTCAGTGTGCTCAACAACTGGCTGCACCTCGTACAATGTCCTCTCCGTGGCCTCATCCGGCGCAGCCAAGGGAACGGGTGCACGCTGACTTTGCCAGCCCCTTCCTCGGTACTTATTGGCTACTGTTGATTGACGCCTTTTCGTAGTTTCCGTTTGCTGTTCGATGTCCGTCGCCCACCACTGCGGCGACGACGCTGGCTTTGTCCAAAATCTTTGCGCTAGAAGGTCTTCCATCCACGATTGTCACGGACAATGGCCCTCAGTTCTCTTCGCAGGCCTTCCGTGATTTTTGTACTGGACAAGGGATTCATCATGTTACAGCACCGCCCTTCCGTCCGCAATCGAATGGGGAGGTCAAGCACCTTGTCCGCATTTTCAAAAGCCAGATGAAAAAATTCCTTAGTGATTTTTCCACAGATGACGTTCTGCTGCAATTTCTGAGTTCTTATCGCTTCACGCCTCTGGGTGATCGCAGCCCTGCTGAACTCTTGCATGGCCGCCAACCGCGCACTCTACTGCACCTGCTTCACCCTGTCAGGCCTTGTGCTGTGTCACCTAGTGGGGGAAAATACACGGTGGGCGCCGACGTGTGGGCACGAGGGTATGGATCTCGCCCTAAATGGATTCCAGGGGTGGTCAAGGCTCTTCGCGGCCGCCGGCTTTGTGAAATATGTACGGACGACGGCATGGTTGTTTGCCATTACGATCAGATTCGCCCACGAGTGGTGGCCACGCCGGTGCCACCGCCCCTTCCTTCGCCTCCACCAGCCCGAGAAGCCAGTCCTGTCACTGCTGCCGATCTACCGTACGTGTTGATGCAGCCGACGTCGCTACCGCTTCTGAGTACGCCGGAACCGGCCCCAGTCATGACGCCGCCTTCTCTGGGACCCATCTCGCTGGAGCACACCCCCAGGTCCACGACACCTATGGATGCTGCTCCGGAGTTTTCACCCATCATCTCGTCCAGGAGGCACGTTCCACGCACGAGCTTCCGTCCTGGACATTTTCAATCATACTCTCGTGTCTCTCCGCGGGGCCTCACAAGAGGCCATGGATGTCTCTGCACTGTCCATGTCTCCAAGGAAGTGAGTGTTTTTTTTTTTTCAAGGGGGGAAAAGTGTTGTGACAGTGCCACGACATTTAACAGTGCCGCCACGACAGTACGCGCAAATGGCGATAGAGGCGCTCTGCAACTCGGCTGAGTGCAGGAGCGCCACCTAGCTACGAACGGCGCCGGCCGCATGTCACAGCACGGCAGTCGAATAAGAGATACTGAGTTATCATGTAAAGAGCTATTGTTTCTAAGTGAGTGTGTTTGAATATCCACACAATTATTGGTGATTAAAGGTTATAACATACTCCTTCCACAGTTGATATACTCGCAGGCACTTGGCATGACGACTCGATCCACTACCTCTGGTATGTCAGAAACAGCTGTACTTCACAGATGCCAAACAGTGGAATGCTGCATGCATTCGGATGATGTTGCCACATATTTCACAGAACGGAGGGCCATCTAGTGGATGGTGCCACAAGTAAGGTTGTGGCGCTGTCACTGCCTGGTGGCCATTCCCTGCCAAGGGTTGCCTGCTAGACCAAGCGATCGGGCAATCTGTTTCTTACGTGATATGGGGTTTTGAAGGGTATAGTGGATTGTTTTGGACCATGAGAAGTAACATTCCAGTGTGGCAAGAGGAGGGTTTATGGACATTATGTTGTGTGTGGTCATGGGATGCACAGGGGAGCTTTTGGCCGAGTGGCATCTGTGAATTATGTCATGGGGTACTGCCGAGATGTGTTCAGGATTCATCAGATGCCAGTGTTTGCCAATAGAATGCTGGGCATTCCTCAGCCTTAGAAACTGTGTGATCCTCTATGTCATTTTTGTAGGTCACCAACCTGCATTGCTGGGATGCATTGTCTAATTTGGATCAAGCCACCATCTCTTAACTTGCTATCCATAACGTACATCTCACTTAGATCATTACACGGACAGACCTGTGATAAAGCACTGTAGTCTGATAAGCTTAACACTGTTGGGGCAACACGATTAGTGTGCAACAATGAATAATGATATAATGAAAATGATAGATTGCAGCTCACCATGTAGAGGATATGCTGAGTTGCAGACAACAACAACAACAACAACAAGACTGATACACATTTAAGCTCCTGGCCAGGAGGTAGTCTTCTAAAATAGAAATCACACATCAAACAATGGAAACTTCAGGTAGGAATATCAACAATGTGGGAAAAGATAGATTGCTACTTACCATAAAGAAGACACGTCAAGTTGTAGACAGGCACAATTAAAAGAACTCACATAAAGCTTTCAGCCACAGCCTTTGTCAGTAAAGACACACACACACACACACACACACACACACACACACACACCATTCACATGCACACAAGCAAACGACCACCAACTCCAGCATCTCAGGCCAGAGAGCAACATCATGTGGGATGCAAGCAACAATCTGGAGGGGGTGGGGAAGGGGAAAGGATAGTAGCGTATGAGCAGAGAGAGAGAGAGAGAGAGAGAGAGAGAGAGAGAGAGAGAGGAACACTGTCTGGTAGTGTGTGCAGGGACTAGACTGCCAAAAGATGCAGTGTCAGGATGTTATGGGGCAGGGAGGTGGGGAAAAAAGAGAAAAAAGGACAGGAGTGGGGAAAATACAGGCGAATGCATCAGCTCACAGCTTGGCGTTAGCCTTTCATCCTAGTGGACAGCTGGTTGGTAGTCATACCAATGTAAAAAGCTGTGCAATGATTGCAGCACAGCTGGTAAATGACATGACTGCTGTCACATGTGGCCAGGGTCCTGATGGGGTGGGTTAAACCTGTCACAGGACTGGCATAGGAAGTACTGGGTGGGTGGGTTGGACAGGTTTTGCACCTGGATCTTTCATAGGTATACCATCCTTGTGGCAAGGGGTTTGGTTTGGGAGTGGCATAAGGATGGACTATGATGTTGTGGAGGTTGGGTTCGCCAGGATGAACCGCCTCCGCCAGACTGTGGCCAGTAGTAAAGTAGACCACCCTGTGCACAACATGCAGCTGAACATAACACACTTGATTTCAATGGTTGCTTCACTACCCAATCCATCTGGATCCTTCCCTCCACCACCAGCTTTTCTGAACAGCGCAGATGGGACTTATCCTTACAACACATTCTGCTCCCATAATTATCCTGGCCTCAACCTGCAGTAACATACTGTCCCCACACCCTCTACCCAACAGTTTCCACCCCTCCTGTCCTATCATCTCCTCTCCATTCTTATCTCCCATCTCATTTATTTGCAGCCCTCCGCCAATGCATCTGTCTGTCTTTTCGTGCTCCTCTCCTTTTTTGCTCCTTTTCTTCCTCCACCTCCCTGTGCCACAACCTCCTGACACTGTGCCTGTTGTCAGTCTAGTCATAGCACACTCCACCAGGCAGAGTCTCTCTCTCTCTCTCTCTCTCTCTCTCTCTCTCTCTGTCTCCATCTATACAATACTATCACCTCCCCTTCTCCGCCCCTCTCCAGACTGCTACTTACATTCCATACAATGCTACATTCCAGCCTGAGATGCTGGAGTTGTCGGTCGTGTGTGCGTTAGGTGTGCTTGGTTGCGCACCCGTGTGTGTGTGTGTGTGTGTGTGTGTGTGTTAGTTTTACTGTAAAAGGCTGTGACTGAAAGCTTTGTGTGAGTATCTTTTAATTGTGCCTCTCTACAACCTGACATGTCGTCTTTACAGAAAGTAGCAATCTATCTTTTTCACACACACACTCAGACAAGCATAACTCACATGCACATGACCATTGTCTCTGGCCAGTGAGGCCTGTTTGCTAGCACATTACATTTGTCGACAGGCATCAGGGTTCTGCAAACTCTAAGTCACTGAAGAGGCTGATCCTGCAATGGAACGCAGCTATGCACTTTACGTAACAGGGTTGCAACTCAAATTGGAGTTTTCACTTGTTGATTCATGTCTGTACAGAACAATTTTATACACAAACACACTTAATATATGTTGAAAAGTTGAGAACTACAAAAAGCTATAGATAATTTTTCATGCTCATTTGTTTTTGCAATGAACACACATGACAGATGCACTCTCAGTAATGCAACATTTGTTTACTCTGTGTCGTAATCACTATATCTAATTTTAAAACTACTTCATTTATTTTGTGTCCTTTTGATCAGGTGTACATATTATATAACTGTAAAGGGTAAAAAACAAATTAACTAACTTTTGCTACTATAGGAGACATTGCTACAGTAATAAAGACATCCCAAATGGGAGAACATTATTACAATGTAACACAAAAAGTTGATCAGAGCTGGCACCTGGCCTAGCTGACAGCACAGGATGCATTGCTGTCACTGCCATCCTCAGAGAATAATTGAATATGACATTTTTTATTGTTCAGCTAAAACACTGCACGTCAAGATGCCAAGATGGCACCCAGTCCAATAGTTTGGTGACCTAATCAAACTGAGGCACCATGGATGGCACAAAGAAACCAATCAATCAAGGAGACACTGCTTTAGGCAGTACAAACCGTGTGACTGCTAACATACATTTTGTACACCAAGTGTGGGAAGTTTCGCTGCATTCTTGGTGGGTTTCTTTTCTTTTTTTTTTTTAAAAAAAAAAAAGAAAAAAAAAGCGACATTTTCACCCATCACATTGACAACAGCATTGAGTCACACCCACCATGTACAGCTTCTTGGAAGTTAAGAGACTTGAGAAAGAAGAATTAAGCTTCCTGGTATTCATGTTCTGGCTGCCATGCAACTGGTCTCCTAGCCAAGCCTGGTGTTGATGGGTGTAAGCTTTGCTGATATTTGGAAAATTTAACTTTCGCTGTCTGCGGTAGTGTGATCCGTATACAGCACAGCTCACTACCTACGTACTCTGGCACGCAACTCGAGTTGCTCATCTGATAGGTATTTGGGATTTTCTCACATTAATGTTGAATACGTGAGCTGCCCAGATAAGGATAACATGAAGCGTTTTCTCTGTGCAGCCTTCCATATGATTTGGTACTTCCACACAGTGTTAGCGCCATTTTTGTGTTAACTCATTCCAGATTTGTACAAAACTTTGCTCTCTGTTAACTGCTCATGTCACCATGTCTGATAATGAGGGCAAATGAAAATCTGTTGTACTTACACTTATTTAAATTACAACATTCTTTATATTGTCCTATAACTTTTCAATGGTAGGCAACCAACTAACAATAAATATAGCCTACTGCACCCCTAAGCTTGTTGTTCTCACTGTGACAGTATTACCACAGCACACAGTATGCAAACTGGAAGATCATTCTGTTATTATTCAGTGAAGATAATGAGAACTGCACTCTCTCATCTTGTTGGATAATAAATCTGTTTATTTACAGGGGGGAGCTGTGTCAATTTCCGCTAGGATTATAAGTTTGCTGTGTGTTGTTTCATCACTGTTTGGCTAATGCCCCTGCAGTGTTCAGACATAATAAGCAACAACATTTTACAGCAACATCGGAGCATAACATGGGCCTGGGGGTCATTGCCCACACAAAACCAAATAGCTAAAACTTTCTTGGTACCCCAGAATCTTACTATTGCTTTCTTTTTATGTCCTGCAGTTAGGACGCCACAGTGAGACACATTCTGGGACATAAAAAGTTGAAACAACCATTTTTGTTCCATTTTGTAGCTTGTGCATTAATCTGCAGATGCAGCCTATGTGGGAATGGCATATGAGAACTATGAGTTATTTATAATTTGTTACTTGTAAATATACCAGTCTTCTACGCAATTGTAATGCAAAAATTTATGCAGTGCCTGGAAATTTTTCATTTCATATGAAGATCCTTTTGCGGTCAGAGTCATTCACTCATGCCAAATTTTTGATAGCGATAGTTCACTGTGCAGTAGCCTCTGATTTCATTTCTTTTATACATGGAGAGGGCTAACACACTATCCCCACACCCTCAGCCCAACCGTTTCACATTACTCTGTCCTGTCACCTCATCCCATCCCAGTCCACTCCACCATGTCAGCTTCATTATGTGTTGCACTTCATTGACTCCAGTGCACATGTATCACATGTGTAGCACCCCTCCCCCCTGCATTCCTAGCCAGAAACCCTGTTGCCTCTCCCTGAGGGTCTAGCTATCCTCTGTCAACCCATCTTCCTGCCTCAGTTAATAATCCAAATAGATTTGTTATTTCTTATATAGTAGTAGTAGTAGTAGTAGTAGTGAACCTTGCAATGCTTCAGAACTGCTAAATACAGGGTTATTCAAAAAGAATACCACAACTTTAAAAATGTGTATTTAATGAAAGAAACATAATATAACCTTCTGTTATACATCATTACAAAGAGTATTTAAAAAGGTTTTTTTTCACTCAAAAACAAGTTCAGAGATGTTCAATATGGCCCCCCCAGACACTCGAGCAATATCAACCCGATACTCCAACTCGTTCCACACTCTCTGGAGATGTTAGAGAATTGGCTGTTCCCTCAGCTCGAACAAGAAGCACAACAATTCATATTTCAGCAGGATGGAGCGCCACCACATTGGCACTTATCTGTCCGTAACTACCTGAACGTCAACTACCCGAGGCGATGGATCGGCCGCCAGGCAGCCCGTGACAGAGCACTTCATCACTGGCCTCCAAGAAGCCCTGTTCTTACCCCCGGCGATTTTTTCTTATGGGGGTATGTTAAGGATATGGTGTTTCGGCCACCTCTCCCAGCCACCATTGATGATTTGAAACGAGAAATAACAGCAGCTATCCAAACTGTTACGCCTGATATGCTACAGAGAGTGTGGAACGAGCTGGAGTATCGGGTTGATATTGCTCAAGTGTGTGGAGGGGGCCATATTGAACATCTCTGAACTTGTTTTTGAGTGAAAAGAAAAACCTTTTTAAATACTCTTTGTAATGATGTATAACAGAAGGTTATATTATGTTTCTTTCATTAAATACACATTTTTAAAGTTGTGGTATTCTTTTTGAATCACCCTGTATATATGAGAACTGGATATATGTCCTAATCTCCTCCTCCTCCCTATTTCTATCTATCACTCCCCCCCCCCCCCCCAACCCCCTGTCCATCATCTCCTTTCCCCTCTCTACATCCCCCTACTTCTGTCCATCTCCTCTTCCCATCTCACTCTGACCTTTACCCTTGTTTATTGTTAAGGGTAATGAAACCTTTACTGGGAATTAAATCACTAAAATGAGTGGCTAAATTGCTTGGGATCAATGGTAAACAGGGAATGAGAGAGAGCCCTCCAGCTGCTGGATCTGAGAGGATAGTAACTTCAATTGCAGCATTTCATGTAGTTTCAATCTGTGAATGGGCAGGATTACGAAGTTAGCCATAAATTAAACTTTCTTGTTTTCCATCATAACCAAGTACAAGGTAGGAAACAAAACAGCATATTGTCATGTACACAATTTTTGTGTAAAATTATATACAAGGAAATATACTGGAGAAGGATTTGCCTAATGGTTTAAATGCCCTTTATTATAGTTAAAGCTGACTTCAAGAAAAAATGAAACTGCACATTTTTGCAGCACAGCATAGTATTTTCTTTCTCACAGTCAGTTTTAACACCAAACTTTTACATTACTGTTTTAATGGAAGTTTGCCTGTATTAATCTCAATGTTCATTAGTGTATTGTGTAAAACTTTGAGGTAAATCAGTCAAGATGTTTTCAAGATCATTGCTAGCAATGTTTTGTCTTTGTAAGTTATATATATCTATACACCATAAATATTTTTTAATAAATGGAACCTATGTCCATCTGTACATTGATTAGAGTATTGTGTAAAGGTTTGAAGTAAACTGAACAAAAATTTGAGATTTTTGCTTACGGCACTTCCCATTGTATATTTACATTTAGACTCCAAATACATTAAAGAAATATGTAACCCACCTTTGTTTAAATTTTTATTAGAGTATGTAATAATAGATACATGAATGTTATCATTTCCTAAATATCACTTTTCGTTTCATAAGTTGGCAATGCTTATTGAGTGTAGACGATCAGTCCAAAGCAAACAACCAAAATTACTGTGAATTAAGTGTCAGCATATGTTACCTAGCAGCAATAGCATGGAACAATGTAGTGTGATATCATGTGCTATGAACTCTACTGAAGGGTGCTGCCACCTAGCAACAGATATATGAAGTAGTTTAAGGTATTCCCTTTTGTATAGTGTATAAAACATTAATTGTTAAAATGTTTAATATTGAGAATTTGTTAAATATAAAACAAACAACAGAACCCAAATGTACAAATTATTATTATTTAAAGATAGAGAAATGGCTAGAAATAATTAGCTGTGACATAAGTTAGGGGAAGTACTGTAGGACAAAGGGTGCTATGGGATCCTGCCTTCTTCATTAGTTATTCTTTAGAAGTTATAGACACATGTCTGTCTTAAAGAGTCATGGAGGAACGTTGCTTCTGTAAAAGTGAGTGAGTAGACTTTCTAGTGCCTTGAACACTTATATATAATAATGCTACTTGTGAAGAAGCTGATCATCATTGAAGTCGGTTAACTGTGGCTCTGTTTCTGCATATAAGGAAAAGCCCATATTACAGTGGTAATATGGACATCGAAAAGCTCCAAATGGATGATAGTTGGTATTTCATACTAAGCATTCAGCAACTTTTATGTGGTTCAAGCTATCTTCAAGAGCCATAAGTAAGCCATGGTACAGCTGCTTGGAAAGTTGTGTAACATTTTCAACAGAGGCCAACAGAGCGCTCACTACAGCAATTGAACACTTAAGCATTTTTTATTCACAGTGTTATCAGAATTTGTGAACAAGTTGGGCAGCAGCCATTACTGAAAGTTAAGTTGAGAGAGAATCTCTCTCCAGTGTGAATGTAAATTTCTTGAATAATTATTTCATTTTTACCAGAATAGTGTGTTACACGTTTTTATTCACAAAGTATGAGTAATTCCAAGTTTGGTACCTTCAAATAACATCTTTTCCCATATTCAACAATCATTAAAGTAATGTTATGCTATGTTGTTGTTGTTGTCTTCAGTTCTGAGACTGGTTTGATGCAGCTCTCCATGCTACTCTATCCTGTGCAAGCTGCTTCATCTCCCAGTACCTACTGCAACCTACATCCTTCTGAATCTGCTTAGTGTATTCATCTCTTGGTCTCCCTCTACAATTTTTACCCTCCACGCTGCCCTCCAGTACTAAATTGGTGATCCCTTGATGCCTCAGAACATGTCCTACCAACCGATCCCTTCTTCTAGTCAAGTTGTGCCACAAACTCCTCTTCTCCCCAATTCTATTCAATACCTCCTGATTAGTTATGTGATCTACCCATCTAATCTTCAGCATTCTTCTGTAGCACCACATTTCGAAAGCTTCTATTCTCTTCTTGTCTAAACTATTTATCGTTATCATTATGCTATGGGAAAGCAAATTCCAGCACCAAAAGATGGCAATGAATTTTAAAGATAAATATCTATCTCTGTTTAAAATATCATTTAGCTGGGAAATATGCCTAGAAATTTACATTAAAAGGTAATGTGTCAAAATCAGGCGCAATGGTCATAAAAAACAGTGAAACAGTAGATTTGTTTCAGTGTGTGATGAAATGCACATTTTTTATTTTTTTTAAATACCAAGGCACAATGTTAAAATTACATTCAGCCAGTTAACTAATTTCAGCACTCTGTCCCAAAGTTCCCAGAATGAATTTTTGAAAATCATTTATTCAATATCAGTTTACAATCTTTCCAGAATTTTTCAGTGTTCTCCCCCTGCTTTGGTGTACCATTGCCACTGCTTCACCCAATCACTGAAGGCACCCTGGAAGTCATCAAAGGAAATCTCCTTCAGAGCAGTCATTGAAGTTGCTTTTACCACCTCCAGCATCCCATGCCAAGTTCCTTTCAGGGCTCTTTTGATCCTTGGGAAGAAAAAGAAGTCTGCTGGTGCCAGATCACGGCTGTACAGTGCCTGGGGCAGCATTGTCACACCCATTTTGGCCAGCAACTCTGAGACAACCAGCACAGTGTGTTTTGACACATTGTCATGGTTCTCAATCCAAGTACTGCAAATTTCTTTTCAGATATGTCGAACCCTGTTACGCAACCGTCTGAGCACCTCATAGTAAAATTCCTTGTTGATTGTTTGTCCTTGTGGCACAAATTCACTGTGAACCATACCTTTTCTGTCAAAAAACACAATGATAATTGTCTTGATTCATGATTTGCTCATAATTGCTTTTTCAGATGAGGAGACTCCTTGATGAGCCATTTGCTGCTCCGACACTTTGCTTCAGAATCATACTCTAAAATCCGCATCTTGTCCCCTGTGATCAATCTAGGCAAAAATTCTGGGTCCATTTCATTTCATAGCACTCATGCAATTCCTGGTACTTCAACAAACGCTGTTCCTTCATCTCACTCGTCAGAACTTTTCACACCAAGACTTTTCTCATCTGCAGATCCTCTGTTAAAATCTGGTGAACAATTGTTCTGGATATTTCACACGCCTCTGCAATCATCCAAACACTTTATTGTCAGTCCTTGTCCACAGCTTGATGCACTTTTTGCACCAAGTTGTCCACTTGTGATGTTGACAGGTGTTCGAGGTCATCGTCATCATAGGACTCCCAACCTTCTCGGAACCTCTTGTGTCACATGAAACTTTGGATTTGTTTCAGTGCCCCATTATGTAGGCCTTCTAAAGCATTTAGAACATCACCCAATTTTTTCCCAGTTTCACACAGAAATTGATTGCACAATACTGCTCCAAAAACTGGTCCATTTTTTGCTTGATGAGGGTGTAGTAGATACCTCTGCATGTAGTGTGACCCCGCCTCAACAACTACTCACAGGTGACTGATACCAATCTCACTTCGAAGCTCAGGTCCCCCATCAACTTCTCCACCCGAAGCTCCACTTCGCCAGCCAGCGTTGCCAACTACTAAAAATGATTCCGCGAGCTTTTGGGACAGACCCTGTATGATTATGATAAAGTGAAGTTTTGCTTACTTTTACACACTAAAATTACTGATAAATAAATTACTGATAAATAAATGTGTTGCAAGTTTCTGATTAAAACAACAGTGTGCATTGAGCCTCCAGCCCCATCCACATTAACCTCCGAATATTAATTTCATAGAAACAACTGATTTTATTTTGTTGTTCTATGTGTTATGTTTCCTCCACTGTCATCTCAAAGTGATGAAATAGTTAACAGTTAAAATAGCATTTCCTCTACTGTGCAACAAAAATAAAATAGGACACCTTTTTAGAAGTTTCCAATTCACTCAAGATTTATTTTTGCAACAGTTCATATGGAGTACATGATATGATTATATTTACAGATCAATAGCACATGCGGTTCTATGGTACCAGGGATCATTACATGCTGAAACACCCATATTAGAACATGGGTGCAGCCCCTACAAGTGGCAATGCAGGTGCCTATTCTGGCACCCAGTTGATCACACAGATCGCAGATCCTGTCCTGGTGTATGTTACCACACACCTGCTTGACCACTTCACATGGTACTGTAAGAGCTGTTGTTTGACAATCCCACAAGTCACTTCTCGTCCCAGCATATCCCAGACATGCTCAACTGGAGCCAAGTCTGGAGATCGTGGTGACTAGGGAAGTTGCTACACATCTCACAGTGCACTAGGGTTGCCACTTTCTTCACAAAAAAAAGGAAGATTTTTCATGGACATATTTTTTAATGGCTAGTGCATTCATATTTTTATTAAATGCCATTTTCAGTCAAAAATAGCTCGCATTTACATCTTAAGCCCTATTCCTTCATATCACTATGGTATTTTGAAACTGATTTAGCTTTATGTAGGAATGTACTGTCATTCTTTAGTTGGTTAAAAAAATCTTTGCAGGACATGTCAAAATTTATTACTATTTGAAGCTCTGATTCTATAAGTTCTGGTGGACACCTATTCCTAACATCAGTCCACTTGTTCTTCATCATCGAAAACACTCGTTCCACAAATGCATTTGAACCTGGTATGCTTAGTATAAAACACATGAGCCGCGAGATATTTGTCACTTTTTGTTGAGGCACTAGTGTGAAGAATATTACCCACTTAGACGCAACATCACCATCCTTAATGATACAGTTAGTAAAGTTATCTTTCACTTCACAAAATTCTTCATATAGCTGATCCAGGTTGATCCTATATTTTAGATTAAGTGTTTCCACTGCAAGTTCAAAATCACAATATTGTAATTCCCTATTCAAAGAAAGAGGTTCCAACCTTGCATACTTATTACTAGCTGAGAAGTCATAATGGTTTTCAAGATATTTCAACAATGTGTCATAGAAAATAATCAAATTCACATGAAATCTTTTTAAGAGATGTTGATGAAATCTCTCCCATTAATTTCTTGGTTTCACTCCCATAGAATGTATCCTTCTTTCTTTGTGTAATCTTCTTATACATCATGCACAGACTGTTATGTGATTCAGTGATGCTTAGCTCCCTTTTCCTCCAGGTATTTGGATACTGTTTGCATTTGACCTCCTATATTTTACACAAAATGCAAGTAAATTTCAGGAATAATTCCTTTCACTGGGTCTTCAGCTAAACTGATGCAAGTTGCTTTGGACAGGCATCAATGCTCCTGAAATAGCTCTTTATAGCTGGCCAGCACTCAGTCAATCTGTTAATGGAAGGAGTTAAGGACAGCCATCTTGTGGGCACATGCCTTAATATCTCAGACCACTCAAAATCCATAAATTCAAAAAATGATTTCAGTTCCTCACGCCTTTTGGCTGATACTGAGAAATGATTATAGATCTTCAAAACAAGATTCTCTACATCCATTTCCAGCTCTTCCATAGCACACTTCATCGCATTATGAACCATATGGTTTGAACAACTGGCTTTCTGCAGGTTGGAATTTATGGAAAGCAGTAATTGATAAACAGATTGTTTCCTGCCAAAATTCACATTAGCATTGTCAGCACTATATGCAGTTAAATTATTAATATTTAGTTAATGGCTCTCCACACTATCAACAATTAACTTTTCTACTGCATTTGAAGTTTCATCAGGCTGTTCAATAAATGTCAACAGTTTGTTCTGTACATCTACTAAAGGTCCAAAGTATCTTATTCAAATTGAGAACATCTTTCTGTTGCCTCTATTAGAAGCGTCTGTTGCTACTGAGAAAAACTTACTATTTTCAGGAGATTTTAGAATATTAACAACATCACTGACACTTTTAGGTACTAATACGTTTTTCACCAACATTTCTGCCTTCGTCTTGCCACAGGAAAGTTTTACAGCGGTTTCTGAATCTGTGATTATACATGACATCAATTTATTGCTACAATCCAAACTTGAATAACTTAGGTTGTGTTTGACTGTGTGATAAAAAATGTCCTAACTCACAAGCTATGACAACGTTGGCTTCAGATTTCTTAGAGTTCACAAAATATTTGGAAACTTTCATGGTTTGACTACTTGCTTTCTCCTTTAACTGATGTCCTTTGTACTGAGCGTGTTGCTTGAGATCAAACTGTCCACCATGAGAAACGCTGAATTCCTTCCTGCACGACGTACAAATCATGTTTATCAGACGTTAAACCATGCGTAACCCACGCGAAAGTATCTTCCCATTTCTTTAAGTAAACTTGACTGTACTGCTGTTGCTTGCCACGTTTCTTCTTCGCTGGTGAACTCATTACAATTCTTGAACAAAAGTAAATTAAGAAAACTAGACTTTCCACTGTATGGATTCAAGAAATTATCACTGCAATGAAGTTTATTAGTTTACATACATCTGTAGTTGTACACATCAGAATCAGAAATAAGTATATCGACAACATTATCGATTATGCGATCGAGTGATCCTCAGAAGTACCAATTTAAACGTAGACCAGCCTAAAATCTATATCTGAATGGCAATAATAACAAATATAACCAAATTAATGTGAATTTTTGTTATATGTATATTAAGGGGAAGAATTGTGTTGGGTTCTGCGATAGTTCAGCGCCAAATATTAAAAATACTGAAGAGTGTGCTGTATGAGGAAATAAAAAACGTAAGGCGAAATTAACAGTAAAAAAACGTAAGAATACGGGAAAAACATACAACCTGACAACCCTACAGTGCACTGAGTTTCAAGGACATTGTGTGGGCAAGCATTATCCTGTTGGCATAACACATCACCTTCCTGTTGCAAAAACAGCAAAAGAAAATGTCTCACAAAATTCTGCACATACCAAGCACCAGTTATCATCCCCTCCAGAAACCCAAAGTTGAACAAAAGTTGTAACTTACTGTGCCACAGACCATAAGGCCTGGTGTGGGACCAGTATGTCTTGGACGAATGTACTCTACGAGACAGTGTTCACCAGGTCTACATCATACACGCAAATGACCGTTACTTGGGTGTAGGCAGAATCTGTCTTCATCGCTGAAGACCATGGTGCACCACGCCATTCTTCCAAGTGATCCTCTGATGGCAACAAACAAGGTGTGCACGTTGATGCTGTGGTGTGTGTGGCAGATGGACTAGAGGTGTGCATGACCGCAGTACCACTGCTCATAACTGGTTCGCAACAGTTCATGTTGACATGTCTGGGCTCAAAAGTCCTCTTATCTGTGAAGTGGTAGCTGTGGGATAAGCCACTGCTGCCCTTACAATATGACAATCCTGGTGAGCATCTCTGCTTTGTGGACCTCCGGAACCACATCTACTGGTGTGAGAATGTTCACCCGATGTTCATGTGACAACTGACACCAGCATCGTTGCAAAACTGATGCAGCATGTGCAACTTATGTGGCAATTCTCCAAAAGGATCATCCTGCTACTTGGAAGGCCACAATTTGACCCTTTCAAACATGTTCAGTTGGCTATAGAAAGCATGAGTGCACCTCCATGGGATGGTTGCCTGCTCGCTTCACATTTTTGCACCACACTAAGCCTTCTGGCTGTGAACATTACCTATTACAGGCTAGACATGAATGGCACTTTGGTAGCTATGTCACTATGCTATTTGTTGGTGGATGACACTGAAACCGTTCTCAGTACATCTTCTATTCCCCAGGTGGCACATGCCATCATTGGGTCAAAATTGACGTTGTCTTTCCAGGTGTACAAATTTTTTCCGGCAGAGTATATTCGAATGATGTATGTATGTACGTCTATCTGAATGTTTATTACAGCATCTTGTCAAAATCTGAAGATAATAGCTCAAGAACTTTTCAAGATTTTTGGTAACACTGTTAAAAAAGTAACTTGGTTTTATGTAGTAGTAGAGATTACTTTAACATTAGGAGACTTGATACTTGATACTCATTTATAATCTAAAAATAATATTCCTAACACCTGCAACTTCGTGTTACTAAGTAATAAAAATTAAACATTCTACGTAATTTGGGGATTATACACAAAAAGCCAATCATATAACAAATAAAGTAAATATACACATTGTAGTTTAAGAATGCAGGATAGTCAATTTAGCCTGTAAATTAAACTTATGCAAAGTCCTCATTGCAGGTGAGGAGTATTTCATATAACATTTTATGTTTTCTTTTTAACATACCAAAAATGTATTAAATTGCGAATTAATAATGCTTGTATTCAGAAATGTAAAGAGAGATGCTTTTATTTTATGGGAAATGCAACTCACAAGTCCGGTGCACCGTCCTTTGGTTTTATTGAAATTCGACATGGTATATGTCTTATTATTTGATCAGCATCGTTGAGACTTTTTGTCCTGTCTATCCACTCTAGAAGTCCTTCCCAGAGGGTCTGGTGTTCCTCCTCTGGCTGCTGCTGTTGTTGTTGCTGTGGCTGCTGTTGTTGTTGCTGTTGTTGCTGTGTATGCCGTTTCTCAAGAACCAACTCCTGTTAACAAACAAGTTTCTAACGTGATGATGATGATAATAAAATAATAATGAAAATAATGGTTGACACTAATTGTAATACTAAAGGGCATTCAGAATGATTAGTGCATTTGAATACATGTTTAGTATTATCGAAGTGGAAGGGATAAAGAAACAGGCAGAGATAAAAATGATAGTGACAGTGATTGTTAGGAAACAACAGAATTTGAAAAGAGAACTCTACCAATAAGTGGGAGTGAAACCCTGAGGGGGAAGGAGACTGATGAGAGTGGCTACAGACTAGTGTATGGGAGAGATGACCATTGTGATAGAAGATGGGCATTAACTTTCTTTTGAAGTTTGAAAAGAATTTCATTTATCTGATTTTTTTTAGAAAGATTGTTCCAACTTAGGTTCCTGATACAGAAGATGATTTAGAGAACATGCCAGTGTTATGTGATGGTACAGAGAGGATTTACTTTGTTGAGAATAAGTATTTCAGCTGTGCTGTTCAGATAACACTGCGAGAGTTGAACATAAATACGAGGGAGTGCTATAATGGGGAAGACATTAGAGGAGAGACAAATGATGATAGTCTCTGCACTTATTGGTACGCAGTCATGATAATTCTTTGTAGGCAGGAGTGATATGGTTGAAATAGTGTATGTCACAAATGTATTGCACACACGCGTTCATTACCAGTTCTAGCCTGTGTGAGCTTTCGTATGAAAGTTGTTGGAGAACAGCATCACCACAGCCAAGAATTGGAGTATTAGTGACTCTACAAGCTTCTTTTTAACCTTGAAAGGAAATACTTCTTTATATTTCCGTAGTGAATGAAGTAACTGTGACACCTTAAATACTGTGGTTGTGTTTTCGGTCCAGTCTAAGTGATGCTCCAGAATTAACCCCATGTTCTCTGCAAAAGAGTAAAAGGTTATTTCTATGCTGTTTAGGATTAATGGTGCCAGAGGTTCTCTGAACTGCATGGTAAAATGTCTTTTGTGAGTGACGGAGACAATTTACATTTTAGATGGGTTAGGTATCATACCTGTTCTCTGCACGCACTCAGATAAGGCACAAGTGAACTAGTTTGTTGGACTTGCACCTAGATATAACTGAAGTCATCATATTTTCAGTGGGAGTTAAAAGTAATGGGCCCAATATTGATCCTTGTGTGACCTCTTATACTACATCCCTTCACTGTGACCACTTAGTTCCAATCATTACACACTGTCAGGGGGGATGTAAGATACGAATGGAATCGTTGTACAGCTCTAAAAGAAAAATTTTGACTTGTGAGCTTAGCAAGTAGTATGTCAAAGTCAGCAGTGTTGAAAGCTTCACTGAAATCCAAAAAGCACATAATAGTCAGCTGCTGTTTGTCTACAGCTTGCTTCAGTTGATCAGTCACTTTCAGAAGATCAGTCATCGTGCTTCGATTTTGCAGAAACCTGACAGTTGTTTATCTAAAACGTTATTTGATGCCAAATACCTGGTAAATATAACAACAGGAATAATCAATTATTGTTAATACAATGTAAATGAATAGATAAAAAATCTACTCACCAAGCGACTGCAGCAGAACACACACACGAAAGGGCTTAACTTCTACAGGCTTTCAGAACCAGTGGCTCCTTCTTCTGGTAGAAGTGTTGAAGGGAAAGGAAGAGGGGTGAAGGAAAAGGACTGGATAGATTTAGGGAAAGGGGTACAGTTCAGAAAAGTCACCTGAAATCCCAGGTCAGGAGAGATTTACTGGATGGGATGAGAGGGAAAGACTTTCTTTCTCATCCCATCTGGTAAGTTTGGTGACTTTTCTGAGCTGTAACCCTTTCCCTAGACCTCTCCAGTTGTCTTCCTTCACCCCTATTCCTTCCTCTTCAACTCTTCTGTCAGAGGAAGGAGCCACTGGCTCCAAAAACTTGTATAAGTTAAACCATTCTGTGTGTGTGTTCCCCTGCCGCTGCTTGGTGAGTAGATTTTTTATCTATCCATTTAGATTGAAGAATTGGTAAGCAGTTCATGGACTGTGTATTCCTTAAGACTTGGATAATGCTGGTAGAATGCAAATGGGCCTTTAGTCGGAAAGTTGTTTGATGGGTCCCTTCTTGGTTTTGTGTCCCTGCTTCCAAGATGACGAGAAGATGCTGCAGGTCAGAGAATGGTAAAAAAATATCCATTATTTTGGGCAGTTGAGGACTGACTAGAAGACTGGTCTTCTGCACTGTTATATTATCATGTACTGTGGCAGCCAAATGAATAAGCACAATGGAAGTCCTAATCATATTAAGGCTTACCGGCTGCAGAAAAGCTTTTCATTTGTGTCATCCTCTGATATTTCAAGAGAGAGACGATGTTTTGCACCCTTACGTGTTTGTGAAGTAAAGATATCAGCATAGTGAAACAGTTGTTTAGATCCTCAATAAGAAGTAGTGGTTCAGCTGCAGATTTAGGTTTGCCTGGACCTCACAGATTTTACCACATGACAGCAGGTGTGTGAAGGTCCCGCATTAGCGAGTGGGCAAATGTCAGTTTTGAATTTCTCACAGATTGACTAACTTGATTGTGTGGTTGTCTGTAGGTAAGATGGTTATCAGAGGTCTGGCACTATTTGTACATCCTGTGTGTTGCATCTCTGACACTCATAACTTTTCTGAGGTGGTCTGTAAGCCATGGCAGAGGTTTTATCTTCACTCTTACTGTTTTTTGAGAAGAATGTTTATCGTAAAAATTATTAGGGCTCTCTAACACTTAGGTATACTGTAAGATTTGTGGTGTCATTATTTGTCTGAACACTTTATCACACAGGCTCAAAGCAAAATCAGCTGTGATGTGACAAACAGAGGCAGCAAGTGAAGCGACTGATGTCAATAACACCAGCCAAGAGGTAAGTTAAGCTGGAGAATGTGCATAGTGAATGGCAGGCAGCACAAGTGGATTAAGATGAAGCATAGTATAAATGAAGGTAAGAGTTGGAGTTTGACATTTGTGTATCACGTTGGACAATCTGGGAAGATCAGATGGAAAAACCCTTTAATAACTTTCACCTACTAATGAGTGGGCTTGTGATAGACACTTTATTACAGTCTGTATGATGAAGACTGGCCAAGCTACTGCAAATAAACTAAATACATAATTACACTAATCAACAAAATTTTGACTACTAATACCATATAGAGATCATATAGATATAGAAAAATAAACTACATCAAACAATAATGTCAGCAGTTACATCTGACCCAAATATATAGCATTTTATAGCTACAGAATAGATCAAAAGCAAGCTACATACAAAAATCAGCTAGAGTCCAATAATTCAGAGACTCTATGCAGTAAACAAGAGTTTGGTGTAAACAAACACGCTACCTGCCTCCTGCATACACAGGTTGCACATGTAAGGTTTTCATGGTAAAATATGCATTTAATTGAAGCAGCAATTAATAAAACTGACTGGTGTTGTGTGATGTGAAAATGAACTACTTATTAATCTCCTCATTACAAACATTAATACTGAACTAAAAAAAAGCTTAACCAACAAAGTCATGATTTTTCCATGAACGTTGTTTCTCCATGGGCACACAAAATTACTTTCCAATATTCAGCTTCTTCATTATGTCTCCAGTCTCTTCAAAAGGGAAACCCATACAGCCCCCATCCGAATCCCACATTCAGTCATCCTGACAATCATCTGACTCAGATGATTAGTAGTCTCTTGGCCAAGGTTGGATAAATTCGGTACATGTTGTTGGTATCCCACAACCCTCATGGTTATCAACCTCACACCTCACATCACAGCAATAAAAAGTTTCCTAGGTCTTACAGAATGCTTTGGGACGTTTATCTCAAATTATTACGCAGTTGCCAAACCTTTGCAAAGATTTACTGAGAAATAATCAAGAACTAAAGTTTGAAGAAGAGCAGAGGCAAGTGTTCAAGATGTTCGAAGTTATTCTTTAATCGGATCCAATTATCAAAACTTACAACCCAGAATACAAAACGGAACTACACGTGGCAGCAAGCAAATACAATTTTGGAGCTGTGTTAACACAATAATCTTCCCATGATAAGTTCCATGCAGTCTTGTATATGAGCGCAAAAAAAAAAAAAAACCTGAAGAGGAAAGATACAGTCATTACTAGCTTCAAGTTTTAGCTATTGTTAACGCTTTATGAAAGTGCCAGATGTATGTACTAGGAATACATTTTAAAATTGTAATGGACTGCACTGCAATCCAGAAGACTATGGATAAGAAGGACTTGGCACCAATAATAGTAAGACAGGTTTTTGTCTTGGAAGAGTATTCTTACACCATAGAACACCAATCTGGTTCTAGGATGAAACATGCAGTTGCCTTAAGTCACTATGTGAATTTACTGTTTGGTTTCACAGATGGTTTAATAGCTGATATCCATCAATGTACTTGACTTCCTCTGACCTTGAAACTGACTTGTCCACACAGTTAAAGGAGGACACACAGTTTAATGTTGACTCCAAGCCATGACTTAGTTTGGTATTTTTGACAAACCAAATCTTTGGCAGAGATGACTGAAGTACTGAGTTGCAGAAAGAGACCTGTGGTTTGTATTTGTATTAAAATATCCACTGAGCCACATCATTATCAGCCAGATAAAAAAATCATTTTAATCAAACAAAGAAGTAAACTGGATTCATGGAAGTAGATACAACATAAATAATCATTTGCAAGTTGTGAATGAAATGGTAAAATGGATCAATGAACAAGATTACATATTCTGGCTACTGATAAGATTATGAGAAAGGTTTTGATTTGTTTCAACAAAAATTGTACTAACTGCCCCCGAGAAACATGGCATTGTTTCATCCCATGTTATTACACTGAAGAATATATTCATAAATGTTAGACCTTCCAATCTACAAAAATGGCTCTGAGCTCTATGGGACTTAACATCTGTGGTCATCAGTCCCCCAGAACTTAGAACTACTTAAACCTAACTAACCTAAGAACATCACACACATCCATGCCCAAGGCACGATTCAAACCTGCAACCGTAGCGGTCACGCAGTTCCAGACTGAAGCGCTTAGAACCGCACGGCCACACCAGCCAGCCTCCAATCTACATTTATATTCTGCAAACTACTGTAAAGTGCATGGCAGAGGGTACTTCCCATTGCACCACTGATAGAGAAGAATAGTTGCTTAATGGCTACAGTATGCGTTTTAACTAGTCTTTGCTATCCCTAACGGAGCAATACATAGGTGGTGTTGAAGTGACCTAGCTTTGGCAGACAGATTGAACATGCAATGTTCCTTATGCTTTTTCATAATATGACCAATAGTCTTTGACACAATGCTGACATGTAGAAGAAACAAATCACTTACGGCTTCTTTGCCTCCTCCTACTTTGTGTCCTGTGGGTGATCAACACATACCAGAGAACACAACCAATTAAATAAAAACCATGGAAAGGTATCAGAATCACTCATCTGAAGCTGACTGATGCATGTGTAAACATGCATAACAGCACAAAGAATGTCACTAGTTTTCAGAGAACTATGCTCTTTTTTTAGTTTATTTCCACTAACATAACACAAATAGCTTATATGAGTTGCAATCAAAAAGTAACACTGATTTTTTTTAATTTCGCAGGCCCTATACATACAATTTTCAATTTTTTTCTTTTTTTTAATATTTTTTGTTGTTGTTGGTACACCTGTTCCTGATGCATTTTCAGTCATTTTGAATATTTTGTTTCTTGTTGATAGGCAAAAATGTTCTATGTGTTTTTGATTGTTCAGCATGTTTTTACTTTCGAAAAAGACAGATCAAAGAATTTGCATTAAATTTTGCCTGAAGGATGGGACACAGTACAGCAATGCATTCGAAATGTTAATTGTATTTTTTGGCAAATCTACTATGAGTAAGATAAGAGTTTACAAGTGGTATAAACATTTCAGGCAGTGTCGAGAAATGACCACCATAGCACATCAATTACTGATAACTATGTGGAAGAAGTAAAGAAAATGGTTCTGGAAAATAGCCACATCTTCATTACAGAGGTTGCTGATGGTGTCAGCATATCCTCTGGCTAAAGCCAAGCAATATTTTTGGAAGTATTGGGCATGAACAATGCAACAGCAAAATCCTTTCTGAAATTGTTGAATTTTCACCGAAAACAACATCGTGTAGTCATAGCTCAGTCAACAAATATCCAGGAAGGTTATAACAGGTAACAATACATGGGTATGACATCAAAAACAAGGTCTAGTCGTCCCATTGGCAACTGCCTGAAGAGCCAAGACTAAAAAAATTTGACAAGTTCGATCATGTGTGAAGGTTCCTCTCACCATTTCCTTCAATTACAATGGAGTTCCTGTCTTATGTTAATTTGGTTAATAAGGAAAACTGCCTGCAGTTTTGCGTGACGCAATCTGAAGAAAATGAGCAGAATTGTGGCAAAACCACTCACGTAAATTGCATCACGATAATTTTCCCGCTTGCACCTCAATGCTTGTTCATGACTTTATGGCAAAAAACAAAACTATTATGTTGCCTCAGCCATCGCATTTGCCAGACATGGCCCACTGCAACTTCTTTTTGTTCCTGAGGCTGGAGAGAAGTACAAAAGGATGTCGTTTCACCACCATTAATGAGATAAAAACAGAATCACTGGAGGAGCTGAATACCATAGTGAAAAGTGTGGTCCAGAAATCTGGGATTACTTTGAAGGGGGAAAAGTTACTGTTGATGAATAAATAAAGATTCTTTAAGAAAAACAAAAAAATTCCCATTACTTTTTGATTGTTCCTTGTATACTACAAACAAAAACTTAGGGAAAAATAACAAGAGAACTATAGCTAGGGAAATCTTACAGCAACTGTACTGAAGTTGAGTATGTTGCTCCATCTACATCTATGTCTGTACTATAGAATGCCATACAATGTCTTTCTTGTAATAACTCTCACTGAAGTTTCCTGAGTATTGCTGTGACATTAACTAAACAAACCAATGATGAGTCATGCTGATCGTCTTTAAAGATTCCGAGCCAAAACACAGAACTCAGAAATTGGTTAAACAAATGTTTTGCAAGCAACCTCTTTCATATATAAATCATGTTTCTCAATGATTTTTCAATAAATATGGATCTAGCTTCTGTCTTACAAATGGCTAGATTCACCTGGTCATCCTATCTTCAACTGTTCTAGAGAGAAATCTACAATAGCATGAGGAGTATTGATCATATCAGTATAGGTTTTTGTTCACCTTGGCATTGGTCTTTTCACATGTTTTGTTATTCTCTCTCTCTCTGTCAGAGAGAGAGAGAGAGAGAGAGAGAGAGAGAGAGAGAGAGAGAGAGAGAGAGAGAGAGAGAGAAAGCAAGCAATTGCATGTGCACATACCAACCTGTATATGTCTATATGTTCCCACAACCCATACCGCTGCTGAAGTCAGATTCTAATAGGCATTAAAACTAGTCATAAAAATACAATTTCATTTTTCCTTCTTTTCTTCTATTACACACTTATCAATACATGATAAAACAGAAACATACCTGGGACTGATTTCTCAATATCAGGCTTGGCATTTTTTGCTTTAGGGCACGACTGAGATTGTCTAATAACGTTGTCTGATTCTTAGGGATAAATCCCACGAATTCATGCTGGTCTGATATGTACAAAAGGATAACATATTTCAAGTCACTTTCTGCCTCTGGCGATATGCTCTTGAAATAAACACAGCCCGCCTGAAATATCATAAAGATTATGACACAGTGAGTAATGTATATTCATCAGTTACTCATTGTTGCACTTTTAAGGGAACAAATTATGCACAGTTATTAACATATCAAGAAAGATTTTGTAAATAACATGAAGTCTTCCATGTGTCAGAACATGAGACTGATCAGCATGAACATAATATAAAAAACATAAAACTGAAACATGCAATGACTATACTTCACAATATTTTAATCAATTATATCAACTGAGGTTCATAACATGCTACTAATTATCTTAAATATGAAGTAAAACTTGACGCAGTAGTGAAGGATTCAGATGGTAAAAAAAAAAAAAAAAAAAAAAAAAAAATATATATATATATATATATATGAAGAATTATTGAATGAAAGTACAATATGGGATGAAAAGATATTACAAATAACAGAAAGCAACAAGACAAAACCATGGAAGAAAACAACAAAGAACTATAAAAAGTACATGTAGGTAGTAATTCCATGGAAACGTCTTGATCACTAAATATTTTATTTATGATGCATTTCAAATGATGATCATCAGACAATTGTGGCAAAATTTACACAAAAGTTAAATTAGAAAAGCTTTTATATAAATATTACAAGGTCAATGTAACATCAGGAACGAAACTACGTATTGAGTGCAAGTACTTACAACATGCTTAGCGAAGCTTGTACAAGTGAGCAATACCAGAAAAACTTACGATTTCACGTGCAACTGTTGTTAGGTATTTGCAAAAGATGTTATTTTGAGATATTGCATGCCAGACTGAAGGGAGCAGACACAGAGTCCAGATTATTTCAACCTGACGCCAGATGGCATTGATCTCAAACATCAAAACAAACCAGCATACAGCTTTTTTAATATACAATACATTGTGGATATCCCTTACCACATTACATCTGTTTTTTACAATAAATGTCATGTTGTCAATGAAAAATAAGACACACAATACATTATGAGCCAAAACCTGTCATGGGGCATATACAAAGTACATGAAATGTATTCGCAGTTGTGAATATGGACTACCCCACCAGCTGTGTAATAGAATGACAAGAAAGAAAATTTGTGCAGACCCAGAACTCAAACCTGGGTTTCCCACTTTTCGCGAGCAGTCGCCTTACCACTTGGCTACATGAGCAAGGCTCACAGCCACACCCAAACTTCCATATGTCACCAATCATGCATCTACAACCTACACTCATGCATCCATTATGTATATTCCCAAAATGAGGAAGACAGTTTACTTGAAAATTGCTTGCCAGGTGTAGGCAGATAAATACGATATTACAGTACCTGTGTTGTACACAGATGGTTGATGACCTATGGAAGTTTGGGTCTGACCATGAGTCATGCACAGATAGTCAAGATGTAAGGCAACCACTTGCCAAAAAAGGGGAAACTCAGGTTCCAGTCCCGGTCCGGCACTGATTTTCATTGTCATTCCATTTTACAGCTGATGGTAGTCCACATTCGCAACAGCGAATACATTTCATGTATTTCACAACATCTGTAGTTGCCACAGTGCTTATTTCTTCAGACATGAACACATACCAAAACAAATTTTACAGCATAATTTGGATTACCACAGACACTGTAATATCATACATAAACAAAGATTGTACAGCACACTAGGCACAATGTCCAAATATTCCATTGAGAGAGCAAGAGAGAGAGAGAGAGAGAGAGAGAGAGAGAGAGAGAGAGCAATGTGAAGGCTATCATTATAAAGGAAGACATTACAAATTTTAATTACTGTTTTCCAAACAAAGCAAACAGACTTCAACCAATTGAGGCTACCTATGGGTCACGTCAAAAAACGAAATCTTATCACAAAATAATAAACTTTTCGAACCATGTTAGGCTGGGCTAGGGATAGACAAGAATAGGGGGAGGCTATGGAGGGAGGCACTAAGGGCAGGATAGGGAACAATGAGATAGATGTTGAGGAGGGGGGGGCAGGTGTAGGAAAATAGGCAAGGGATGGTCGGGTGAGAGTGCAGGGCAGAACGAAGGAGCTGAAAGCAAGGGTAGCAGCAGGAAGGGATGGAGGGGAACAGAAAAAGTTGGAGGGTGGGGGTGGGGGGCAATGGGTGAGAATGTTACTCCAGTGGTACATTTTCACTAAATTTTATATAATAAACATTGTGATATTTAAAATTACACTATAACAGAAATCATCTTGCTACTTTTTTCAGCACGTTATTCTCTTTTAAGGTAGGCCATAAAGCTGAAACCTCACGAGTATGTTGTATGTTCACAAGTATAACAGCATCAACAGCATCATTGAAGCATATTACCGGGAGGAGGAGGATGGGGGGGAGGAGGATGGGGGGGAGGAGGGGTAGGGAAGGGGGAAGTAACATGTTCTAATGATGCTGTTATACTTGTGAACATACTCATGAAGTTTCAGTTTAATGGCCTACAATCTCATCTTCCCCCTACACTGCATTTAGTGCCCCCCCCCCCCCCCCATTTCTATTGATCCACAGTCTACCCTGATGTGGTTGGAAAAGTTTATTATTTTGTAATAAGGTTTTGTTTTTTGATATGACCCACCTGTGTCCTCAACAGCTTGCAGTTTGTTTACTTTGTTCAGAAAACAGTAATTAGAAATTGTAAAGTCCTCTTTTACAATGATGGCCTTTACATTGCTCTCTCTCTCTCTCTCTCTCTCTCTCTCTCTCTCTCTCTCTCTCTCTCTCTCAGTGGAATATTTGCACACTGTGCCTAGTCTGTTGTATGATCTTTAGATACGCCCTATAACAGGTTTTGGCTCATAATGTAATCTATGTTTTATTTTATCATTGATGATATGACGTTTATTGTAAAAAACAGATGTAATGTATAAGGGATATTCACAACATTTTGCATATTTTAAAAGCTGTGCCCTTGTTTGTTTTAATGCTATATGGTGCCAAGATGAAATAATACAGTCCTCGAGTCTCCTGCCTTCAGTCTGGCATGCAACATCTCAAAATAACATTTTTTCCCAATATGCCTAAAGGCAACTGCGCAGGAGACAGTATATTTTTTTTCTATTTCTCAGTTGTATGAGCTTTCCTAAGCATATTGTAAGTACCTGTACTCAATATGTACTTTCATTCCTGATGTTACAGTAGCTTTGTAATATTTACAAAAAAAGCTTTTCTAATTTGTCTCTTGCGTAAATTTTGACATAGTTATCTGATGATAATCACTAGCTGGCTTTTGGAAAAATCCTTTAACGAGCTAGAGGTGTGTGTTTGTTTTTTTTATTTATTCTTTCCAGCACCATATTTAATTGTAGCATTCAGTTTTTCTGTGCTGCTTTGTCAAGATGTGCTCTTATCAGTGGGCTACATTTTCACAAAAAGGGGACTAATATCACTTTTAATGGATGTGACATAACAATAAAAACCAATTCAAGAATTCTGGAAAATCTGTAACATGAGCTCAGTAACTCCTGGGCTGGTTTATAAAGCAAGGCATATCTAAATCATAACATGTTTGTACTATGAAGTATGAGTGCTCTTTCTGTAGTTACTTGTGCTCATAACACAGCTTATTTATTTTTTAATGATATTTCTACATGTTATGGACAAATAAGATGTTCCTCCACAAAATGCAAAGCAGCTAGTTCAAATTTCTTTTTATAAAAATGATTACTAGCAAAAATTAAGTTTATCCATGATAAAGTACGCAATAAGAACTAATAACTTACAAAACCATAACGCATAATTTTGACCACAGATCCAAGGGCATTGCAATTCTGTGGATGGAAGTGCAGAGGATTTGAATTGTACAGGACAAATCCATCAATAACTGCCATCAGTTGTTTTGGCACCAACTGCATGATTAGTTTCTGAGGCCATGTGTCAGCATTCCTGTGAAAAAAATATATTTGCTTTTAGTATCAAGTAACAAACATGAAGTTATACATAACCCAAAAAAGGAATGTATCACAGCCACTATGATCTCAAGGTGTTCCAATATGCACTGAAAAGAAAATAATGTTTATTACGTGAGATGTGGTCGAATGATGTATGCTCTTGTTGTTGTCTTGTATCTACTGATTAACAAAAAATATTTCTTATCCACATAAGCAACAGATTTTCATAGCCTGACAACAGAATTCTACAGCACAGTTTTTACTATGATATACTATTGACGATATTAAGACTTCATTATGATCAGACTACACTTGTTCCTTTTTCCTGAGACATGAGTTATTAATAACATAACTACATTGTTCTTCAATATATAAACTTCTCATGCCAATCATCAAAAGCCCCTTGCTAATGATGTAAAATTTTTTGTATGCCTTATGTTGAATATTTTAAAACAGTGTGAATATTCATTTTGGATTATATGACACAAAAGGAACAGTTTATCAGTATCAGCAAACATCAGTGTCAAGAATGGCCTATGCTTTCCTTCACAATGTCACAGTAATGTAATGACCCCAGGTTCCCAATCCATCAAATTTGTATAAATGGTTTAGTGTTTCAAAAAGTGTTATTTATATCATAAATAACAATGTCACTTCACCACAAGATGATGTAAGTGACACTCACTCTCTCAGCTGGAAACCCAAGAGCCTTACATCACTTTAAAAGACAACATGATCATTAGATGATATAGTCTACTCTTGCTGATGCAACACCGTTCCCTCTCAACTACCTCCCCCGTCCCCCTCCCTCCCCAGTCCATCCATCCCGTCTCCCAAGGCTGTACGTCAGTTACAAGAGTTTGGAGTATTCAATGCTAGTTCACAGCTGACCTGATGTTTCAGCTTAGTTTTGTAATTTTTTTACTTCTTTGGGAACAGGATACGAATAGCGGTACACGGAATAAATTTTCCCCAATTATATCCACACATGCATATATTTCGATAATTATCATACACATGCACACAGTACAAGGTATACGAACAGACTGAATTAACAGGCAGCTCAGATGAGTGTCCCGAGTTCCGAAGATTAATGTTGTCTATGGTCAATATGACCTATCGATGCCACACAGACAACCCCCCGCCCCCCTCCAGTATGAAGTGCTGCATTGAGACTTGAGGGAGACCATGTGGGCATCGACACTGTTGTTGGTGGTCGTACGAGCTGGTAGACACACGACCAGGACCTACACACCGACCGGGACAGGGTGCGGAGGCGGAGCGATGGGAGGCAGGTCCACTTCGAAGTTGTTGAGCCAGCGAGGACAGACAATGCGGTGGCCAGCCCAAGAGCAGGCGGGCTGAACGGTGGATGGCGGGGTGTAGGTGTGGCAAGCCCAGATGCTAATCGAGCCGTCCAGCGAGATGAAGGCGCGAACTGTCGTCGGGTCGCACTCACAAGGGAGAGTGAGGCTATGCACAACACTGACGTTTAACTGGCCGTTGGGTGGCGGGGCAGCGGTGTCTGTGTGAGTAGAATGAGAACTCGGTCATCGAGAGTGACGATTGAAATGTCGTCCACGCGGTGTGGGGGTACGTTGCAGAGCAAGGTGACTATGGGAGATGGTGTCTCCGTAGTCAATGAGGTAGCAGAGAAACCTGCACACGGGGTGGAGGGTGTTGTATCTGAGAAACCTGCGAAAGGTGACGGGGAGGCGTCGGGTGAACAAAACGGCATGGTGGCCTGAGGAGAAACATTGTCAGACTCCATGGCGGGAGGGACACTGGCGGGAGAGTCGTTAGGAGGATCAGACTGAGCCAGCAGAGGGACACCAGAGTCCACGAATGCTAGTTTGAGTTGGTGTAACAAAACAGTGTGTGGACTGTCTTTGACGATGATGTTGAAAACTGTATCACCCCGCCAGAGGACTTTAAAGGGGCCAAGATAAGGTGGTTGCAGAGGTTGTCAGACCGAATCATATCTCAGCATTACATGGAAGAAAGTGTTGAGAGCAGTTGGCACATAAGGGTCTGGTGGGGAGTGGCTGATAGGTGGGTGCAGACGTGCGTGTTTGAAGTGGGTGTGCATGTGACTTATGAAATCCGGGCTGGGGTGGGGGGGGGGGGGGGGGAGTCTTCAGGGACTTGAGGCTGAATGAGTTCCCCTGGTAGGACGGGGTTCTCCCCAAAAACGAATTCTGAGATAGTTCCCAGTAAGTCGGACTTTAAAGTTGAACGGAGGCTGAGAAGTACCCATGGAAGTGCTTTGGACCAGAGGCAGTTGTGGCACATGAGCCCCGTTTTTAGAGTACAGTGCCACCATTCCACTAACCCGTTGCTTTGTGAGTGATAGGCTGTGGTGCCAATTTTCTTTATGCCGCAGACGTTACATAAAATGGTGAACAGGGAAGACTCAAGCTGCCGAATCTGGTCAGTGGTGATGGTGGTCGGACAACCAAACCTAGCAATCCATGAGGAGATAAAACCATTAGCCTTGGTCTCGGCAGTGATGTTAGGTAAGGTGTCTGCCTCTACCCAGCAGGACGTGCAGTTAATTGTGGATAGAATGTATCTGAGGCCCTCTGACGGTGGAAGAGGACCAACAAGATCGATACGTACATGACGAAATTGTCCTGGAGGGATGTCGAACTTGTCCAGGGGTGAGGTGGTGTGGCGGCCAATTTTGTTGCGTTGGCAGGGGCCGCAGCTGCGAGCCCAGGTCTGACAGTCCCATTTTATATTTTTCCAAACAAAACACTCGGAGATGAGCTGTGTAGTGGCACAGACACCAGGGTGAGCGACATTATGCAGAGTGTCGAAGACCTGCTGGTGCAGGAGGGGTGGGGGTGGGGGGGTGGGGGGGGGGGAGGGGTGGGAGTAACGGGTGTAAGGTACCGGTAGAAGAGTCACACCACACCTCGTCCACAATGCCGGGAAATTTAGCTTTGAGGGCCCATGAGGAGTGCTGGAGATTCCTCGTCGGAGGCTTGTAGGGTGACCAGGTTGGCTAAGTCAATGATGCGTGAAATAGTATTGAACTGCGAAAAAAATCTGTGGTGATGTTGTCCATGCCTTTGATGTAGCGAACGTCTGTTGTGGATTGACAGACTAGATCAAAGTCACGGAAATGCTGAGGGGGTGGGTCCTCGGAGGGGGGTGGTAGAGGGGGGGGGGGGGTGCAGAAAATGATTGCGAGTGGTTTGTGATCTGTGAGGATGAAGAATGAGCAACCCTCCTAGTTGGGGCAGAAGTGTTTGACAGCCTTGTAGACTGCAAGGAGTTCTCTATCGAAAGTGGAGTATTTCTTCTGAGCTGTTGATAGTTTTTTAGAGAAGAAATGATTAGGGGAAAACCATGTCTGCCTTGCGTTGCTGTACTACCACTCCCACTGTGATGTCACTGGTGTCCGTAGTGATGAACAACTTGGCCGAGGGGTCAGCGTGGGCGAGTGTCACGGTGTGAGCTGAAGAAGTCTTTAGTGCATTGAAAGCCTCCAGCATAGGTGCAGTCCAGTGAACAGGTTTGAGTCCTGAAGACTGTTTACCCGACAGTGAGTCTGTCAGCGGGGCCTGAACGGCGGTGGCAGAAGGCAGGTGACGATGGTGGTAATTTATTGTGTCCAGGAAACATCTGAGTTCTTTGTAAGTAGCCGGGGGCGACAGTGAAGTGATGGCGTGCAAGCGAGATTTGGGAGGCTGTATTCCGTCGGTGGAGACACTGTAACCCAAGACCTCGACGCCATTTGAATTCAGGTCTGGAGGACCATGGTTAAATTATTTTTATCTTCCTCGACTGACTTGCTGAAAATGAATATGTCATGCATCCATGTGAAGCAAAACTCGAACTGTCATAAGATGGAGTCAATGAAGCACTGCCATGTTTGCACCGCGTTTCTTTGGCCGAAGGGCATGAAGTAGTAATGGAACACACCAAGCAGCATGATAATAACTGTTTTAGGGATGTCATCCGGCGCTACAGGACTCTGGTGGTAGGCATGTTTACAGTTAATAACATTGAAGATTGTAGTGCCTGATACCATATGAGTGAAATCATTTATGTTAGGCACAGGGTAATTGTCCACGACAGTACGAACGTTTAAGCATCTGTAGTTGCCACACATTTGAAAAGAACCACCACGTTTGAGGACGAGGTGGATCGGTGAAGACCAGTTGTTGTCTGATGGTTGCAGGATACCTGCCTCCAAAAGTTCGTTAATTTGCTGCTGGTCTGCACGCAACTTAATAGGGTTGAAGGGTCTAACCTTGTGCCTAATAGGAGGGCTGGCAGTGATAACTATCTTGTGTGTCGTTCCGTCAGTGACAGAAGAAACTGAGCACTGCACATGAGACTAATCAATGTCCTGACGAGAAGTTTTTGGACAGGTAGGACGTGACGAGGCGCAGCCATTAGTGCAAGTGGGAAAAGGCAGTCGAAAGTCACATGTCTAGTAAGTGAGTGCGACGTGCACTTGTTTTGAGAGGGCGGCTGCACACGCAGTGCAGAGCGGGTCGGAATGTGTGGAGACTGTCAGCTGTCAAACTTGCACTTGGTATCTGGCACGGGCGAGAGTGGAGTTGGCATAGCACATGGAACAGCGATGGCTGCTGAGTCACGTGGCTGCCGCGTGAGAGAAGGGGAATGTTTATCAACACGCGGGGCGGTTGCTCACATGGTGGGTGTGGTTGTATCGTGCACGCAACTTATTAGAAGCACTGTCTGACACATATGGCAGTGAACGTGTCAAGCGTGTCAGGGATGCGGAGTCTACCGGATGCGAATCGTCACACGCAGTTAATGTTTTTGGACTAACCTGATGAGTGTCTGAGCTGGTGTCTGCTGGAGAAACACGATTAGGTGGCGGGACTGTGGACTGCAGTTTCAGCGGCAAGGTATGAGCCACGACAAGCTCATTGTAAGTGTGTGCTATTCGTTGTTTCAGCTCATCATTTTCCCAGGGCAGTTATGCCACCAAGTCGTATTCTGACAGTAGGTTAGTGACGCAGGTCACTATGTCGCCCATGAGGGTGGAGCACTCGCATACCAACTCACATGTTGTGAGAGAAACAGAAGGTGAAACATAAGTGGGGGAGCACAGTATGTGAGTGTCAGTGGGATGGTGTAGCACTGAGCCCTGAACTATGTTCGGAGAGTGTTTGTAATGGGACAAAAAATCCATACTGAGAATTGGTTCATCAATGTCAGCAATGTAGAAAGTCTACAGAAACCACAGAGAAGGAGATAGATGCACCATAACTTTGACAGAGCCTGAGGTTTGTAACGTCGATGCGTAGAAGTGACTTCGTCGGTGAAAAGACGGAGAGAGCCATCGATGTAGGTATGATAGACATGTCAGCACCAGTGTCAACTAGGAAAACAAGCCGGATGGATGAGTGAATGGAGTGCAATGTATGAGGACGCCTGTGAGGTTCCCTGCAGGTATTGGCATCTTTTAGTTCCTGCGATCGGTGTTTGGGTGCTGGCAAGGTAATCAGCATTTCTTGGCATTATCGCCAAAAATCTTGTGGTACCAGCAGTACAGATGGCCCATAGGTTACAGGTAATGATTTGAATTTGCCCACCTTGGAAATAACATGGAAGGTCAGTGCGGCAGACACAGTTGGAGCAGTGGGAGAGGCGAGTGTCTGAGCAGTCGGAACCGGAGCCCCCTGAGAGTGTCGAGGGCTGTTGACGGCAGGGGTGGGGGTTAGTAACTCGTGTGACAAAAGTACGAGTTCTCCCTGCATGTTGAAAACATGCCCCATGGGGTTAGACAATAAATTATCGGTGGAACTTGCAGAAGATCACTGCAGTGTGGTAAGATGCCCCTGGAAGGCGAAACGCCGAAAGATGTACTTGAACCCATGTGGTCAAAAAGTTGAGCAACAGGTCTGGGGGGTGAGCAAGGAAAATTTTGCACATGAAAATGTCCATCGTTGGTCTTCAGCCAAGACCGAAGTTCACTTCAAACCAGTTGATCATCACAGCTATTCATAAGACAATAGAAAGAAAACAAATATGACATATTTGAAGTTTGAAATATATGAAGTTTCTTGATATCCTTCATTAACGCTTTAATGTATCATTTCAAATTTTCTACATAAGACAACGGTAAGTTGAGACTTCAATGTATGGATTTTTATTTTACTCACTTTTATGACCTAAGTGTGTATTCTACATAAATTCTTGCTCAATAAACTTAAGATATAACCAGTTTGGTAAAACAGTGATTTATGCTCCAACACAAAGATACAAGGCAAAGAAAACAAAACAAATAGTACTGATGACGTCATTCTGGAAATTACTGACAGAATGTCAATCATTGAGGATGGAAGGAGGCTAATCACCGAATAGCAAAGCATTGAGCTGTCGATAGGCCCACACAAAAGAGAAAGAAAACTTAGTATCTTTCAAGGGTCAGGAACCAGTGGGGTGAAGAGCATGATGAAGGTGATGCGGAGGTGTGGGTTGGGAGCAGGTGACAGGATGGAGGAAGTGGAAACTGTTGTATAAAGGATGTGGGAAGAGTGAGTTAGCAGAGATTGGGACAATGAGTGTTACAGGAGCAAAGGACGTGTAGTAAGGATAACTTCCATTTGTGTGGTTTAGAAAAGCTAAAGCTGGAGGGAAAGATCCAGATGGCCCACATTGTGAAACAGCCACTAAACTTGAGCGTGTTCCGCTTAGCAGCATGTTTTGCCACTGGGTGGTCAACTTTGTTCTTGGCCACAGTTTGGCAGTGGCCATTCATTCTACTGTACAGTGTGTCAGTGGTCATATCCTCACATAAAACGCTTTGCAGTGATCTCAGCAGAGCTGGTATATCATACGGCTGCCTCTGATGGCACAGGATAAGGACACGAGTAGGATGTGCTGGGTGGGTGGATTAATAGGTCTTGCACTTGTGTCTTTCACAGGGATGTGTCCCCTGTGGTAAGGGGTTGGTAGTGGCAATGGGAGTGTGGTGAGATGGACCAGAGAGTTGTATAGGTCAGGTGGGTGATGAATACCACTTAAGGAGGGACGGGAAGGAGCTTAAGTAAAATGTCCCTCATTACCACACACGATGAAAGATAATTAAAGCCCTGGAGAAGAATAAGATTCAGTTGTTCAGGTCCAGGACAACAGTGGATGATGAGAAGGATGCTCCTTTGTGGCTGATTCTTGGGGGTGGTGGGAGGGTTGAGTGTGTGTGTGAAGATACGGTGAAATCTGATTGGGGCTTAGATTTTGGGGGGGGGGGGGGGGGTACAGTCTGTTTGTGAAGGCCCTCCTTCAGCGAAAGACTTCTCATCAGATACTCTGTCCATGGATAGTTAGGCAGTATGGGAGTGATTTTTTGGTGTGGAATGGGTGGCAGATGCCAAAATACAGGTAATATTAGTATTTAACGGACTTAACCCAGAGAGAGGTTAGGATGGAACAGTCAAAGAGGTGGAGGTCAACATCCAAGAAGATGGCATATTGAGCTGAGGAACAGGTGAAGCAGATGGGAGAAAAGCTGTTGAGGTTGTGGAGGATTGAGAACCGGGTGCCTTGGTACAGAGTTCAGATCATCAAGATATCATCAACGAATTTCAACCAGTGTGACATTACAGTCAAATATTACTAAGCAATATTGTTTAATTTTCTGCCACAATGTCATCATTATTTTATTGAGAGTACTGGACATGTGGGCTTTGGAGGATGACTTCGCATTTTTGAACTGGAAAGATGGTTTCTCAGTGTGGTCTCAGGGTCCTATTGTTGGCAGAACAGAGTCAGTTAATCTCATTACAAGAGGTGAGCTTCCCCAGGAAGACGGGCAGTTTTGTGGAAGAGTGGCAGCAGCTTGTTTCGTGCTTTTATCAACTTAGCTGGTGCCTGGTCTAGCTGAGGACAGTGGGTGCCATGCTGCCACTTCCATCCCCAGAGAATAACCAAGTACGACATTTTTGCCTTCTCTGCATAAGAACATCAGTGCCATGTGGGCAGAGTGAGAAAGATAGTAGTTGTTGCTTCAAAATTTTTGTCTCCCAATTGAAATGAGTAGCCCCAATATTGCGCTTGGCAAAAAGAGGCCAGTCAATTGTGGTGACACTACTCTAGGCCTGTACAACCTTGTGTTTGTTAATATGCGTTCTGTATGCCAAGAGTGGGAATTTTCTGCTGCATTCCCCTACATTTTCGTGAAACGAGTGATATTCTCATCCATCACATTGGCAACAGCACTGAGTTGTCCTATCCATGTAGAGCTTTTTGAAAGTTAGAGAGCTGAGAGAGGAGAATTAAGTTTCCTGGTATTCATCTTCTGGCCACCGTGCAACTCGTCTCCCAGCCACAGCCTGTTGCTGATGGCTGTACGCTTTGCTGATTTTTGGGAAATTTAACTTTCACAATCTGCTGTAGTGTGATCCATACTCAGCACAGCTCACTACTTACATATTCTGGCAAGCAACTTGAGCTGCTCACTTGATTAGTATTTGGGATTTTGTCTCATTAATGTTGAATACATGAGCTGTCCAGATAAGGATAATGTGCTGCGTTTTCTCCACACAGCCTTCCATATAATTTGGTACTTCCACACAGTGTTAGTGCCATTTTTATGTTAACTCATTCCAGATTTGTAGAAAACCTTGCTCTCCATTAAGTGCTCATGTAAGCATGTCTGATAATTACAGCAAATAAAAATCTGTTGTACTCATACTTGATTTAAATTACAACATCCTTTAAATTGTCCTATAACTTTTCAATGGTTAGGTGACCAATTAACAATAAAAATAACCTACTGCACCCCTAAGCTTGTTGTTCTCACTGTGACAGTATTACCACAGCATACAGTATGCAAACTGGATGATCATTCTGCTATTATTCAGTGAAGATAATGAGCACTGCACTCTCTCGTCTTGTTGGATAATATGTCTGTTTATTTACAGGGGAGAGCTGTGTCAATTTCCACTAGGATTATAAGTTTGCTGTGTGTTGTTTCATCACTGTTTGGTTAATGCCCCTGCAGTGTTCAGACATAATGAACAACAACATTTTATAGCAACATCGGAGCACAACACGGGCCTGTAAGGTCATTGCCCACACAAAACCAAATAGCTAAAACTTTCATGGTGACCCTTATCCAGCATCTTACTACTGATTTCTTTTTATGTCCTGCAGTTAGGATGGCACAGTGAGAGACATTCTGGGATGGAATAAGTTGAAACAACCATTTTTGTCCCATTCTGTAGCTTGCGCTTTAATCTGCAGCTGCAGTGCGTGCAGGAATTGCACATGAGAACTATGAGTTATTTATAATTTATTTCTTGCATATGTACCTGTCTTCGGGGCCATTTTAATGTGAAATTTACATAGTGTGTGGAAATTTTTCATTTCATGTGAGGATATTTTTTGCATAGAGGGTCATTCACTCACGTCAAATTTGTGATAGCAGTAACTCACTGTGAAGCAGATTTTGATTTCACTTCTTTTAAACAAAGACAGGGCTAACCCGCTATCCCAACACCCTCTAACCAATAGTTTCTATTTCCTCTTACAAAACGGAGTCAACTGTGCCACATTAGTTTTTCAAATTTCAAAATCATGAAGGATATTCCATGCGGGACAAATATATCCTAAAAAAATATAATGCAGATGGGAAACAAGCAGAAGCTGACACGTAAGAAAGGTGAACAGTTAAGTAAGACAGGAAATTCGATACAGACAGAAAAGAAGAAATGAAATATGCATATCCTGCTTTGGGATAACACAGTGAAACATCTAGGGACATAAATGTAGTGTCGTCACCTCCCCCTAAAAAATTCAAACTGTGCCTTCAGAAGGCAGGTAATGCTTACCGACATTTCTGATGTCTGAGGTATGATACTCATCGAATTTCTCGAGCATGGAAAAGCCATTAATACTTAATATTCAAGTCCATCACAACCAAATGGCATGGGCATGCCCACATCTTCAAGGTCACACAAAGTGTAATGGCCAAGTTCAAATGAGGGCAGCTTGAACAGCTGCCCTACAGTCTGGATATGTCACCTTGACTTCCACATGCATCTGCTAAAAAATCATATGAAAGGGAAGCACTTCAGCTCAGACATCGAACTGAAGAACACAATGGACGATTGGCTCCTGTCACAGTCACAGGAATTCTAAGAACAGGGAATTCTCCAGTTCATGAAACAGCAGGATAGTTGCACTCAGGCCTCTGGTGATTACTTTTGAATACAGACTGCAATTATATCTTGAAATGGAATCAACATCTTGAGAGCCATAAAGCAATGGCAAGCTGATTCCATTGTACATTAGCATGATGCCAACAGAACACAAGAGAACTCTGCTCTGTATTTGAGTTCATCTTAACAGACCTTGAGTACAACAGGAAGACAGGAGTATGAGTTTTGCAATGGTGAAGCATCAGTACGGTGACATGAGGCGAGGCCCTGTCCAGGAAATAGCATGAAAGGATGGCCGAGGGAAAAGACAGCAGTTGAAATAGGAAAATTAGCTGCATACCGTGGTCAACAAGCTCAGCAAAAGAATGAGCAGAAAATGAATGCAGATGGGGGCCAAGCCTATACTCTATGAGTCTATGCTAATGTATGAAGAGGTCATGAGTGACCTGTTTGCCAAGATGGGCAACACTGAAGTAGCAGTGTGTCCTGTCATAGTTATCAAAATTGGTAAAGGCCATATCTGTGTTTTGCAATAAGCCTACATGTAATTTTTTATGACACTTGTGGTTGCTATAGTTTGTATATGTTTTTATCTTTTGGGGTTAAGCTAGGGTTAGAATGATGGGTAGTATGTTGGAGCTAGACACACCTTGCACATCATGTTTCTTTTGCTGACCATGACTCTCTGTATGCACAGATTTATCAGTCTCTTGATCGCATGGAGAAAAAATCCCATACAGCATGAGAGTAATGCGTGTTTCACAAACGTTTTAAATAATGAAATCAGCTATCTTCATTGAGAATAGTCAACAAGTCATGATGATGTCTCTCTCTCTCTCTCTCTCTCTCTCTCTCTCTCTCTCTCTCTCTCTCTCTTTCAGAAGTACTGAGGACTCGTACAATAATAAAACAGTTGGATCGTATCACTAAAATTTAAATTTTTTTTTTAAATGATGCTGTCACGAAACAAGCTGGGATATTTTTACTTCCCCTCTTGTTTTGCCATATGCCTCCTTAAATTCATTTCTTCACTTTTAACTAATTACCATTAACATGTGTGAGTATAGCCTGCATTTTCATAAAAGAGAAAGGTTGGACTGCAGTTTTAAAGAATATAACAACAGATCTAATTTGTGCTTAGTTTTATGTATGCAATTGATTTTCTAATTTATTTTGACTATTCCTAGTTAGTATCTTTCATTACAGGGCAAAATCAGTATTGTTTTGTAACTTAAATTCTATTATTGACTTATAAACAAATATAAATTATGTACTAATTATAAACATTTGGAGAAACCACTAATAGTATTCTTAAAGTATTTATCTGGCTCTATTCGAAAGCATGTTAGCAAAGCCACCCCTTACTTAATGCCAAAGTAATTTCCAGTTGTATCAAAAGAATTGTTTGCATAACTATATATGTTAATTTCATCATTTAAACAAATAATTCGGCCTAAACCTTGTAGTAGAAGAAACTGTGAAAAGGAAATTTTTTTTCGATGTATTCATTTAATTTAATGAGTTAAGATTTAATTGTAATTTTTGTAAATTTAACTTCAAACAATGTGTAGTGTCAGTACCTATTATTGTACGAGGAACCCATATTGGTCAACAATGCATCCACTTAACTGTGAAATAAGTGTTGCACCAATAGGCCATGTGTTAAAACAATGCCAGTGTCTGTTCCATACATACCTTATTATTCTACAAGAACAGTGAACTATGTGGATGCACTTTTACTGCTCATACATGTTCAACAGTAAACTATTGTAGCAGTACGTGGGCGTTCGCCTGCAGCCTATTAATGAGGTTATTGAAAGTTAAACAATAGAGCACTGGCCACATATAAATGCGTAATTTTTGGGGGGTTGTGAACACTGAAAGTAAAAAACTGAAATGCAAATGTGCACCTGTCAGCTACATCATTTAAAATAGCCACTGTTGTACTTCCACAGCCTATTTTTCAGCCAGTGTAGCAATGTAGCACATCGACACGAAGGACAATTAACAAGTAAATAAAGCAGGCGAACTGTCACATTTCGTGCCCCAACATGAGGACTACTGTATATGGGTACAATTAACTAGGACTTACAAACTTTGACAGTAAAGTGTGAACTCAAGCGGTTTACTGTGATTTACATGGAAGAGATGTTACAGCCAATCAGCGTTGGGGTTTCATGGCCACAGTAGGATAGCAGCCAATCAGTGAGCAGGTTCTATGGAAGCAGCCATTGAGTGCAAGAGTAGGCAATCAGCGCAGCCGACTGGGATAAACATGAAGCCTCGCTGAGAGAATTACAACTTGCAACAGACAACAAATCGAGAGGACAACCGCAGCAGCTGAGCAGCACGAGAAGAGTGATTAAGAATAAGGTAATTTCATAGGAAATACATAATCAGTGACCCTAACAAACAAGACAGTGTGATGGGAGGGCGTGGACAGCAGGGGACTGGTTCTGTAGATGATAGTGATTATAAATCAAACATGAATGTAACTTTGAATGATGGGGACGAAAGTCCTACTGTAGACGGAATGATAAAAGCGTCATATACATTGTATGGTGATGTGAGGGAAATGGACAAAAACAATACTGAAGTGGATGAAATCATTAAGGTTAAGAGGGAGGAACCTAGTAGCGGAAGTCAGCAAAGGCAAAAGCTTATGGCAGATGGAAATTTGGAAGCAATGTTAAAGCAAATTATGAGTTGTTGGAGTAATATGAGTATGAAAGAAGACAGTAGTAGTATGAAGAAAGACATTAGTAGGGTGGAAAACAGTATGAAAGAAGACATTAGTAGTATTAAAACTGACATGACTAGCTTAAATGAAGAACTGAAGAAAAAAATTAAAAAGGAAATTTAAGGTAGTCAGCTCTAATCTTTCAGAATTAAATAAGAAGGTTGAGGCAGTAGTTAAAGATTGTGATGAAAAGATAAAAAGAGAGTAGAGCAGAATACAATGATAAATTAACATTATTGAGTAGTACAGGTGCAGAAGTGAGAAAGAAGCTTTGTGATGACTATAGTAGGAGGGTGGAGTCTTCTAAAAAGCAGTGTAAGGATGAAGTCAAAGCTACCAGGAATTTTGTGCTGAAAACAGGGTTAAACTTGAGAAACAAATCAATCAGATTAAAAATGATTTTGAAACGGAGACAGAAACCAAGTGTGCAGTAGTGGTAGAGGAAAAACTGCTATAAGTAAATAAAAATGTAGATTCAAAATTTGTTGAAATAGAGAAAAAGATGGAAGAGGTACAAAATCTAAAGCACAGAGTATGTAGTGTCCCAAACAGTCCTTCATTTGTTAGTTGTAAGAAATTTAATAATTTTGAACCATATGGGGAAGTGCATCCACTGTATTTCATTAGGGAATTTAGTGATTTGCCTGAAACGTGGAATGACAAAGAAAAAATGTCATTTTTAGAAGGCTTTTTGAAAGGGGATGCTTATGGATGGGCAGCTCAGGTAGCTGCTAGTTGTACTTCATGGCAAAGCTTTGAGAAAGCATTTTGAGATGAATATTGGTCCAAAGAGAAGCAGCAAAGAATTTTGAGTGAATTTTGGGGAGGAGAGAGAGATCTGACTCTATGAAGGGTACTGTGAAAGGTTTCTGTCAGCTTTGGATAAACGAACTGAAATATTTGGGCAAAGAGCTAGGTAGTGAATCAATAATTATGGGTTTAGAAACTAAGTTACCCCAGAAAGTTAGAGAATTGCTTGTACCTGCCCCTAGAGGTAATATTAGCGATTTCTTGAATTATGTTGATAAAGTGGAGAGGGTGAAGCCCTCAGTGGAAGATTGTAGGAGGAATTTTGGTACCAATAATCAATCATGGAGAGAATTTCTGGTAAATACGATGAACTGGACTAATTACAGTAGAAATTCAAGGAATGTTTGGGTGGAGGATAGCCAGAATGGGCATGAAAATTGTAGGAGAAATTTAAGTAAAAGAAATGGAGGAGATTACTTTAATTCTGGATCAAACCATTTATACTAGATATGCTCCAGTTTTGGCTCACATTCCAGCAGGTAGTGATGAAGAGCCACTCGTATATAAATGTGCTGTAATCACAGGTAAGGGTAATGTAAATGATAGTAGCAAGACAAGTGTAATTTCTAATTCTAGTGAGATGTTGAATGATGGTGTGGGTAGCAACGTTTATCCCATAAAAGAAAAGGAGGAACTTACTATAATAAAATTAAGTGAAGAAACAGAGTGTATTGATGTTGCTCAGTGTGCCCAAAGTGTCAAAATGGAGGGTAGATTTTTTTTTTTAAGGGAACATAAGGAATTCAGGTTTTTTGCTTTGTGGTCTAATACTGGAGACAAGGATCAACTAATTAGAAAAATATTTGAGGACAGTGAAAGTGACAGTGGGTCTGATTCTGACAGTAACTGTAATGATGATAGCAGTGACGAATCCAGCAGTGATGAGGATGAGGTATTTGCATTTATAATTGATAATGATGGCCTTGTTGTAAGTAAAGTAAGAATAAAGGAGGATAATATTAGGCCTAATGAAGAGTTAGAGTTTGAGAGAGGTAATGATGAAGAGGACCATGCTATCTGTCATTTGACTGTGTCTGATCATCATTTTGATAAGCAGGGTGATAGTTTTTCCAGGAAAAGGATTATTGAGGATTTGTTATATGAAGAAGATCATATGGTAAGTAAAAAGGAAGTGTGGCACCCTGTAATAACAGCAAGGGTACAAGGGATAGATGTTAAGTGTTTACTGGACAGTGGTAGTGGCTTGAATGGCATTTCACAGGCATTTTTTGAATCTATTAAGAACACAGAGGGTATAGCAGTGATGCATGTTTCTGAAATAAAAATTATTGGTACTACTGGTAAGCTATCAACGAGTGTGAAACAAGAGGAACTGTTAGCTGTGGAATTGGCAGGACAGCTGTTGAAGTGCAATTTCTTGGTAATTCAAAATCTCAGCATTGACGTAATATTTGGAACTATTTTTTTGTGCAAATGGTGTGTAAATATTGATTTTGCTAGTGGTAAGTTAAAATGCAATGGAAGTAGGTATGATGTACCATTTCTGGAAGGTATGGACAAGTAGGTGCACACTTAATTAGATTTGTAAGGATGGAAATAATAAAGAGATTGAGAATATTGAAGGTATTAAAAATAGTCAAAGGGAGGAATTAAAAGGTATTCTCCTGGGCACCTGTAAGGCATTTTCAGACAGGCCAGATTTGCTAAAAGATTTTGAGTGCACATTAAAGTTTAAGGATCATGAACCATTTTTCAAAAAACCTTATATTATTCCATTTTCAAGAAAGGAAGCAGTGCTATTGGAATATCATTTTGGTCAAGGAATCTAGGCCATATACAGCATTTTTACATGAAGGTAAGGGTTACCAATACTGTGTGGTGCTATCTGGTCTGAACTTGTCTATGTGTGTATTTTTAAGAGCTATTGGCAAGGTGCTAAGCGAGCTATTAACCAATGAAATAACAGTCTATGTAGATGATATCCCAGTAGCGAGTGCAGAATGGTATAAGCACTGTAAAATTCTGAATGAAGTAGTGAGAACTATGTATAGAGGAGGTATGAAACTAAAATTAAGTAAATCTGAATTTGTAAAGAAGGAAATTGCATTTTGGGGTCACAGGATTAATGAGGAAGGTATACCAGCATCCAGAAAAGCTTGCTGCTATTGCGGATTTCCCACCCCCAAAGAACAAGAAAGATCTTTGTTTGGCTTGTTTGGCTTCTAATGAAAGTTCGTATCAGATCAGTCATTTAAATGTCATTGCCTTGGTAATTTGTTGAAAAAGAATGTGGTGTGGAATTGGAAAGAGGAGTATGAAGAGGTATGTCAGAGTTTGAAAAAAGAATTAGTAAATAGTAAGATGTTAGAACATCCAAATTTTTCACTGCCTTTCTGTATGAGTACTGATGCAAGTTTTTGTGGTTTGGAGGTAGAAATTTTCCAATTAGTACCTATTGAAATGGGGATTGAACACAAAACTTTTGCTTTTGCTAGTAGAACATTACAGCCACATGAAAAGAACTATTACATGTCAGAATTAGAGGCTTTCGCAATCGTTTTTGGATTTCATAAGTTTGAGTACTATTTGCTTGGACATAATACCATAGTGCATACAGATCATAAGGCTTTGAGTTACCTTCAGGAGTGCAGGCTGAAACACACCAGGTTAACTAGGTGGGCTTTGTATTTGCAACAATTTGATTTGGAGGTAAGGTATGTAAAAGGAAAAGACAATATTGTGGCTGATGCATTACCAAGGATGCCAGCAGGGAAGAAGGATACTGGCAGTAGTGAAAACCATGAAGAACAAGTAAGGTTGTTTTATTTGCAGGGAGTGAATGATGAGAAGCTTATTTGGAGGATTTGCAAGCATATGAGAAGGGCACAGAATGAGGATCCAAATTTAAGGTTTGTTAAGCTACATTACAATTCAGACAACATGCCAAAGGTGAAACAGTTACTATACTATACTATACTATACTATACTATACTATACATAAAGGCTTGTTGTTTAGGAGGAAAAATTTGGATGGTCAGGACTGGAAGTTATGCTTTCCCAACCAACATATAGATAAATTTATTTACTACTTGCATGAAAGTTATCGACATTATGGGACCAGGAAAATAGTAGCTAAGACACAGGAGACAGTAATATTAAGCAACTTGTGGAGAAGGGTTATGCAGAGACTACAAAAGTGTGATAAATGTCAGAGAGTAAAGACAGTGGGGGTGCCATCAAAAGGCTTAATGCATTCTGTCCTCCCTAGCAAACCTGTACCTTGTAGCAATGGATCTCGTAGGAGTGTTGCCTGCATCTATAGGAGGTTGAAAAATATATTTTCGTTGTTTTGCCACATTCTTAAAATGTTTAAAACTGTATCCAATTAAGAAGGCAAATACTAGTACTATAATTGAGAAGTTGACATCTAATTACTTTTGTAATGTAGGAGTACCAAAATCACTTATGTCTGACAATGGTCCACAATTTGTTTCAGACTGGTTTGGACACTGTATGGCAATACACAAAATAAAATACATAAAGATTCCTACCTATTTTCCACGAGGGTTGTGAAGGAGATTAATAGACTGTGGAAGACTTATTGTAGTAATATAATGGACGGAAACATTCCACGTGGGAAAAATTATATATAAAAACAAAGATGAGGTGACTTACCGAACAAAAGCGCTGGCAGGTCGATAGACACACAAACAAACACAAACATACACACAAAATTCAAGTTTTCGCAACAAACTGTTGCCTCATCAGGAAAGAGGAAAGGAGAGGGGAAGACGAAAGGAAGTGGGTTTTAAGGGAGAGGGTAAGGAGTCATTCCAATCCCGGGAGCGGAAAGACTTACCTAAGTCTTTCCGCTCCCGGGATTGGAATGACTCCTTACCCTCTCCCTTAAAACCCACTTCCTTTCGTCTTCCCCTCTCCTTTCCTCTTTCCTGATGAGGCAACAGTTTGTTGCGAAAGCTTGAATTTTGTGTGTATGTTTGTGTGTCTATCGACCTGCCAGCGCTTTTGTTCGGTAAGTCACCTCATCTTTGTTTTTATATATAACTTATTGTAGTAAGAAACACACTGCTCGGGCAGGTCATATTCGATGTTTTGAAAACAGAATGAATCAACAGGACATGCTCCATATGATCTTATGTTCAACAAGACCCAGCAACATCATCAGAGAAGAAGTGGATTTCCCTCAGACAAGTGAAGTAGCACAGGATGAAAAGATCAGATTGGCTAAAGAGATGATGAGAAAGAAGGCAGCAGGAAGGAAGAGAAGGCGCGACAAAGGAGTGAATCTGACTAATTTCAGAGTAGGTGGCCTTGTCCTCATCAAAATCAAAGAAAAATCTAGCAAAGTAAATGACAAGATAAAGAAATTTTTGCATGTGTATCATGGTTCTTTCAGAGTGATACGCATTGCCCATGACAACTCTTATGAATTGGTCTACACAAAGACTAACAGGACTATTGCATTGAAGAATATTATTGACCTGAAACCCTATGTATCACCAATCAGACGTTCGAGTATTGATCCACAACAGTTTGAAACGTTTCTGAGCTTGGGTAGTACTAATTTTGTTAGGAGAATGGAGTGTGCATTGAACCAGAAATAAGACCAACAAGGAAGTATGGGGATCCAACAATCTGTGTTGAATTCATTATGTGGTGATAATGCTTACCCCAGCTGTTTGTCTCATTTTTCATGTTTCCTGAGGCAGCCCAACTCTTCTCCTATCCTATCTTTAGTTTATAAGTGAATCAGAAACATTCTATCTTCGGCTTTCATGTAATTTTGTACAGTAGGATGCTTTAGTACAGAAATATTTTAGAAAAGGTTTCTGCACTGTATTTATGTATATATTATATTACGTTATGTTAGTGATAAGTAAGGGAGTAAGAGGATGGAAGAAAGTAAATTGGTACCATGATTAAAGAATTTCTATCAAACAAAGAGGTAAAGTAAACAGAAAATAAAAGGTGTCAGCATATGTGGAGGAGACGGTGCAGCTTATCTGAAAACATTACCACCTGATGCAATCAGCTCACTGATGTAGCAGCAGAGGGAAATATGAGATCTTAAAATTAATTGTAGTATAATAGAAGTGTTTGTGTTCAGTGCAATCAGTATATAGAGATAACTATATCTGTGTCATCGTACAGCCTATTATAACATTCAGGAATTCCAACTCTAGACATAGTTGCCTGGAGTAATGTGTGGAAAGAATAAGCAAGAGTTGTATGCATATTGCCCTTCAGGCTAGAATGCCAAGCAAATAATAGTTTTCCTAAGTAATAATTTTGTCTGATCGGTAATGAGAGTTAAATTTGCCTTAGCACAAAGATCTGTTACTGTGGAGTGTAATAGTGGGTAGGACATTTCTCATTTCAGGGCACGACGATACCCACTATCCTTCCCACCCCTCCTACCGTGGTAACTGCTTCACAGCCTGTGCCATATGGATCCTTCCCACCAACACCAGCTTTTCTGAATTGCGCAAGGTGGGAACTTTCCCTGCAATACATCTTACGTACCCGTAACCCTCCTGGCCTCAACCTTCGTTAGTCACTGTCCTCACCCATCCAGCCCCCTCCCTGTTCCCATCCCAGCACTACACAGCTGTCCTTTCCCGCCACACCCAGTCTTTTAATTTCTTTTATTTTTATTTCTCTCCTTTCTGCTACTTTCCCCCTCTCCCCGCTGCACCTTCTCTTCTACCCTCTGCCTAAACTGCAACACTTCACTGTCCGCCACTCCCACCATACTATCCCTCCCCCTACCCAACCCAGCCTCCTCCTTACCCCCACCCAGTCACCAATCCCTTCATGCACTTGTGCTGCTGCTCGCAGTGTAGTTTCAGCTCTCTGAGACTACAGATGTGTGTGCAAGTTGTGCTTGCGTAAGTGTGTGTGTGTGTGTGTGTGTGTGTGTGTGTGTGTGTGTGTGTGTGTGTGTGTGTGTGTGTGTGTGCGCGCGCGCGCGCGTGTATGTACATGTGTGTACTGCTGACAAAGGCCTTAATGGCCAGAAGCTATGATTGTGTGAATCTTTTTATTGTGCCTATCGCGGCTCAACATCTTCGCTATATGGTGAGTGGCAACTTTCCTTCTCTCGTATTGTGCAAATGTACAATACACTGTATGTTAATATTTTGTATGGGGATTTTCATACGGCGAGTTCATAAAAGTATAACTTTGAAAAAAACATATCTACTGTAGTTTTGATAAGATTTCTTACATAACTTTTTTGTGTGTAGATTTTTAATCCACTGTCTGAGGCCACTTGTGGTCATTGAATTGCCCAGTTAGCTATTTGCAATATCTATCTGTTCAATCCAATGAGGGGGTGATGTGACAAAGCAAGAGGGGATATTTTTACTTGCCCTCTTGTTTTGCCATATGCCTCCTTAAATTCGTTTCTTCACTTTTACCTAATTACTGTTAACATACGCGAGTATAGCCTGCATTTTCATAAAAGAGAAAGGTTGGGCCGCAGTTTTAAAGAATATAACAACAGATCTAATTTTGTGCTTAGTTTTATGTATGCAATTGATTTTCTAATTTATTTTGACTATTCCTAGTTAGTATCTTTCATTACAGGGCAAAATCAGTATTGTTTTGTAACTTAAAGTCTATTATTGACTTATAAACAAATATAAATTATGTACTAATTATAAACATTTGGAGAAACCACTAATAGTATTCTTAAAGTATTTATCTGGCTCTATTCGAAAGCATGTTAGCAAAGCCAGCCCTTAATTAATTCCAAAGTAATTTCCAGTTGTGTCAAAAGTATCGTTTGCATAACTATATATGTTAATTTCATCATTTAAACAAATAATTCGGCCTAAACCTGGTAGCAGAAGAAACTGTGAAAAGGAAATTTTTTTTCGATGTATTCATTTAATTTAATGAGTTAAGATTTAATTGTAAGTTTTGTAAATTTAACTTCAAACAATGTGTAGTGTCAGTACCTATTATTGTGAGGATGTATAAGGGCCCAATTTTTGGTCATGAGAGAGTCAGACGAGGAACCCATATTGGTCAACAATGCATCCACTTAACTGTGAAATAAGTGTTGCACCAATAGGCCATGTGTTAAAACAATGCCAGTGTCTGTTCCATACATACCTTATTATTCTACAAGAACAGTGAACTGTGTGGTTGCACTTTTACTGCTCATACATGTTCAACAGTAAACTATTGTAGCTGTACGTGGGTGTTCGCCTGCAGCCTATTAATGAGGTTATTGAAAGTTAAACAATAGAGCACTGGCCACATATAACCATGTAATATTGCGGGGTTGTGA